>NW_027507383.1:0-22500 GCF_052324685.1 Brachyhypopomus gauderio
TACCTACTTGTTAGGAAATGCATGTGTAACATTACAAACATGATAAAACAGCTTGTTATCACATCCAAACACTGTTTTAGAACAAAATATGAGTTTTCAGTTCATTCTTCAAAAGTTGCACTTTTGCTCCAAGTTATGCTCAGAAACACTGTTTAGAGCGCTTACAGCGCCAGCAAACGCTGTTTTGAACGCCTTAATGCAAGCCTTACCTACTTGTTAGGAAATGCATGTGTAACATTACAAACATGATAAAACAGCTTGTTATCACATCCAAACACTGTTTTAGAACAAAATATGAGTTTTCAGTTCATTCTTCAAAAGTTGCACTTTTGCTCCAAGTTATGCTCAGAAACACTGTTTAGAGCGCTTACAGCGCCAGCAAACGCTGTTTTGAACGCCTTAATACAAGACTTACTACTTGTTTGGAAATGCATGTGTAACATTACAAACATGATAAAACAGCTTGTTATCACATCCAAACACTGTTTTAGAACAAAATATGAGTTTTCAGTTCATTCTTCAAAAGTTGCACTTTTGCTCCAAGTTATGCTCAGAAACACTGTTTAGAGCGCTTACAGCGCCAGCAAACGCTGTTTTGAACGCCTTAATGCAAGACTTACTACTTGTTAGAAAATGGATGTGTAACATTACAAACATGATAAAACAGCTTGTTATCACATCCAAACACTGTTTTGGAACAAAATATGAGTTTTCAGTTCATTCTTCAAAAGTTGCACTTTTGCTCCAAGTTATGCTCAGAAACACTGTTTAGAGCGCTTACAGCGCCAGCAAACGCTGTTTTGAACGCCTTAATGCAAGACTTACTACTTGTTAGAAAATGGATGTGTAACATTACAAACATGATAAAACAGCTTGTTATCACATCCAAACACTGTTTTCATTCAAAATATGAGTTTTCTTTTCATTCTTCAAAAGTTGCACTTTTGCCACAAGTTATGCTCAGAAACACTGTTTAGAGCGCTTACAGCGCCAGCAAACGCTGTTTTGAACGCCTTAATGCAAGCCTTACCTACTTGTTAGGAAATGCATGTGTAACATTACAAACATGATAAAACAGCTTGTTATCACATCCAAACACTGTTTTGGAACAAAATATGAGTTTTCAGTTCATTCTTCAAAAGTTGCACTTTTGCCACAAGTTTGCTCAGAAACACTGTTTAGAGCTCTTACAACGCCAGCAAACGCTGTTTTGAACGCCTTAATGCAAGCCTTACCTACTTGTTAGGAAATGCATGTGTAACATTACAAACATGATAAAACAGCTTGTTATCACATCCAACCACACTGTTTTAGAACAAAATATGAGTTTTCAGTTCATTCTTCAAAAGTTGCACTTTTGCTCCAAGTTATGCTCAGAAACACTGTTTAGAGCGCTTACAGCGCCAGCAAACGCTGTTTTGAACGCCTTAATGCAAGACTTACTAATGCAAGACTTACTACTTGTTAGAAAATGGATGTGTAACATTACAAACATGATAAAACAGCTTGTTATCACATCCAAACACTGTTTTCATTCAAAATATGAGTTTTCTTTTCATTCTTCAAAAGTTGCACTTTTGCCACAAGTTATGCTCAGAAACACTGTTTAGAGCTCTTACAACGCCAGCAAACGCTGTTTTGAACGCCTTAATGCAAGCCTTACTACTTGTTAGGAAATGCATGTGTAACATTACAAACATGATAAAACAGCTTGTTATCACATCCAAACACTGTTTTGGAACAAAATATGAGTTTTCAGTTCATTCTTCAAAAGTTGCACTTTTGCCACAAGTTATGCTCAGAAACACTGTTTAGAGCTCTTACAACGCCAGCAAACGCTGTTTTGAACGCCTTAATGCAAGCCTTACCTACTTGTTAGGAAATGCATGTGTAACATTACAAACATGATAAAACAGCTTGTTATCACATCCAAACACTGTTTTAGAACAAAATATGAGTTTTCAGTTCATTCTTCAAAAGTTGCACTTTTGCCACAAGTTATGCTCAGAAACACTGTTTAGAGCTCTTACAACGCCAGCAAACGCTGTTTTGAACGCCTTAATGCCAGCCTTACTACTTGTATGGAAATGCATGTGTAACATTACAAACATGATAAAACAGCTTGTTATCACATCCAAACACTGTTTTAGAACAAAATATAAGTTTTCAGTTCATTCTTCAAAAGTTGCACTTTTGCTCCAAGTTATGCTCAGAAACACTGTTTAGAGCGCTTACAGCGCCAGCAAACGCTGTTTTGAACGCCTTAATGCAAGCCTTACCTACTTGTTAGGAAATGCATGTGTAACATTACAAACATGATAAAACAGCTTGTTATCACATCCAAACACTGTTTTAGAACAAAATATGAGTTTTCAGTTCATTCTTCAAAAGTTGCACTTTTGCTCCAAGTTATGCTCAGAAACACTGTTTAGAGCGCTTACAGCGCCAGCAAACGCTGTTTTGAACGCCTTAATGCAAGCCTTACCTACTTGTTAGGAAATGCATGTGTAACATTACAAACATGATAAAACAGCTTGTTATCACATCCAAACACTGTTTTAGAACAAAATATGAGTTTTCAGTTCATTCTTCAAAAGTTGCACTTTTGCTCCAAGTTATGCTCAGAAACACTGTTTAGAGCGCTTACAGCGCCAGCAAACGCTGTTTTGAACGCCTTAATGCAAGCCTTACCTACTTGTTAGGAAATGCATGTGTAACATTACAAACATGATAAAACAGCTTGTTATCACATCCAAACACTGTTTTAGAACAAAATATGAGTTTTCAGTTCATTCTTCAAAAGTTGCACTTTTGCTCCAAGTTATGCTCAGAAACACTGTTTAGAGCGCTTACAGCGCCAGCAAACGCTGTTTTGAACGCCTTAATACAAGACTTACTACTTGTTTGGAAATGCATGTGTAACATTACAAACATGATAAAACAGCTTGTTATCACATCCAAACACTGTTTTCATTCAAAATATGAGTTTTCTTTTCATTCTTCAAAAGTTGCACTTTTGCCACAAGTTATGCTCAGAAACACTGTTTAGAGCTCTTACAACGCCAGCAAACGCTGTTTTGAACGCCTTAATGCAAGCCTTACTACTTGTTAGGAAATGCATGTGTAACATTACAAACATGATAAAACAGCTTGTTATCACATCCAAACACTGTTTTGGAACAAAATATGAGTTTTCAGTTCATTCTTCAAAGTTGCACTTTTGCCACAAGTTATGCTCAGAAACACTGTTTAGAGCTCTTACAACGCCAGCAAACGCTGTTTTGAACGCCTTAATGCAAGCCTTACCTACTTGTTAGGAAATGCATGTGTAACATTACAAACATGATAAAACAGCTTGTTATCACATCCAAACACTGTTTTAGAACAAAATATGAGTTTTCAGTTCATTCTTCAAAAGTTGCACTTTTGCTCCAAGTTATGCTCAGAAACACTGTTTAGAGCGCTTACAGCGCCAGCAAACGCTGTTTTGAACGCCTTAATGCAAGCCTTACCTACTTGTTAGGAAATGCATGTGTAACATTACAAACATGATAAAACAGCTTGTTATCACATCCAAACACTGTTTTAGAACAAAATATGAGTTTTCAGTTCATTCTTCAAAAGTTGCACTTTTGCTCCAAGTTATGCTCAGAAACACTGTTTAGAGCGCTTACAGCGCCAGCAAACGCTGTTTGAACGCCTTAATACAAGACTTACTACTTGTTTGGAAATGCATGTGTAACATTACAAACATGATAAAACAGCTTGTTATCACATCCAAACACTGTTTTAGAACAAAATATGAGTTTTCAGTTCATTCTTCAAAAGTTGCACTTTTGCTCCAAGTTATGCTCAGAAACACTGTTTAGAGCGCTTACAGCGCCAGCAAACGCTGTTTTGAACGCCTTAATGCAAGACTTACTACTTGTTAGAAAATGCATGTGTAACATTACAAACATGATAAAACAGCTTGTTATCACATCCAAACACTGTTTTCATTCAAAATATGAGTTTTCTTTTCATTCTTCAAAAGTTGCACTTTTGCCACAAGTTATGCTCAGAAACACTGTTTAGAGCTCTTACAACGCCAGCAAACGCTGTTTTGAACGCCTTAATGCAAGCCTTACTACTTGTTAGGAAATGCATGTGTAACATTACAAACATGATAAAACAGCTTGTTATCACATCCAAACACTGTTTTGGAACAAAATATGAGTTTTCAGTTCATTCTTCAAAAGTTGCACTTTTGCCACAAGTTATGCTCAGAAACACTGTTTAGAGCTCTTACAACGCCAGCAAACGCTGTTTTGAACGCCTTAATGCAAGCCTTACCTACTTGTTAGGAAATGCATGTGTAACATTACAAACATGATAAAACAGCTTGTTATCACATCCAAACACTGTTTTAGAACAAAATATGAGTTTTCAGTTCATTCTTCAAAGTTGCACTTTTGCTCCAAGTTATGCTCAGAAACACTGTTTAGAGCGCTTACAGCGCCAGCAAACGCTGTTTTGAACGCCTTAATGCAAGCCTTACCTACTTGTTAGGAAATGCATGTGTAACATTACAAACATGATAAAACAGCTTGTTATCACATCCAAACACTGTTTTAGAACAAATATGAGTTTTCAGTTCATTCTTCAAAAGTTGCACTTTTGCTCCAAGTTATGCTCAGAAACACTGTTTAGAGCGCTTACAGCGCCAGCAAACGCTGTTTTGAACGCCTTAATACAAGACTTACTACTTGTTTGGAAATGCATGTGTAACATTACAAACATGATAAAACAGCTTGTTATCACATCCAAACACTGTTTTAGAACAAAATATGAGTTTTCAGTTCATTCTTCAAAAGTTGCACTTTTGCTCCAAGTTATGCTCAGAAACACTGTTTAGAGCGCTTACAGCGCCAGCAAACGCTGTTTTGAACGCCTTAATGCAAGACTTACTACTTGTTAGAAAATGGATGTGTAACATTACAAACATGATAAAACAGCTTGTTATCACATCCAAACACTGTTTTGGAACAAAATATGAGTTTTCAGTTCATTCTTCAAAAGTTGCACTTTTGCTCCAAGTTATGCTCAGAAACACTGTTTAGAGCGCTTACAGCGCCAGCAAACGCTGTTTTGAACGCCTTAATGCAAGCCTTACCTACTTGTTAGGAAATGCATGTGTAACATTACAAACATGATTCCAAACACTGTTTTAGAACAAAATATGAGTTTTCAGTTCATTCTTCAAAAGTTGCACTTTTGCTCCCAAGTTATGCTCAGAAACACTGTTTTAGAGCGCTTACAGCGCCAGCAAACGCTGTTTTGAACGCCTTAATGCAAGCCTTACCTACTTGTTAGGAAATGCATGTGTAACATTACAACATGATAAAACAGCCTTGTTATCACATCCAAACACTGTTTTTAGAACAAAATATGAGTTTTCAGTTCATTCTTCAAAAGTTGCACTTTTGCTCCAAGTTATGCTCAGAAACACTGTTTAGAGCGCTTACAGCGCCAGCAAACGCTGTTTTGAACGCCTTAATGCAAGACTTTTACTACTTGTTAGAAAATGGATGTGTAACATTACAAACATGATAAAACAGCTTGTTATCACATCCAAACACTGTTTTCATTCAAAATATGAGTTTTCTTTTCATTCTTCAAAAGTTGCACTTTTGCCACAAGTTATGCTCAGAAACACTGTTTAGAGCGCTTTACAGCGCCAGCAAACGCTGTTTTGAACGCCTTAATGCAAGCCTTACCATACTTGTTAGGAAATGCATGTGTAACATTACAAACATGATAAAACAGCTTGTTATCACATCCAAACACTGTTTTGGAACAAAAATATGAGTTTTCAGTTCATTCTTCAAAAGTTGCACTTTTGCCACAAGTTTGCTCAGAAACACTGTTTAGAGCTCTTACAACGCCAGCAAACGCTGTTTTTGAACGCCTTAATGCAAGCCTTACCTACTTGTTAGGAAATGCATGTGTAACATTACAAGAACATGATAAAACAGCTTGTTATCACATCCAACACACTGTTTTAGAACAAAATATGAGTTTTCAGTTCATTCTTCAAAGTTGCACTTTTGCTCCAAGTTATGCTCAGAAACACTGTTTAGAGCGCTTACAGCGCCAGCAAACGCTGTTTTGAACGCCTTAATGCAAGACTTACTACTTGTTAGAAAATGGATGTGTAACATTACAAACATGATAAAACAGCTTGTTATCACATCCAAACACTGTTTTCATCAAAATATGAGTTTCTTTTCATTCTTCAAAAGTTGCACTTTTGCCACAAGTTATGCTCAGAAACACTGTTTAGAGCTCTTACAACGCCAGCAAACGCTGTTTTGAACGCCTTAAATGCAAGCCTTACTACTTGTTAGGAAATGCATGGTGTAACATTACAAACATGATAAAACAGTCTTGTTATCACATCCAAACACTGTTTTGGAACAAAATATGAGTTTTCAGTTCATTCTTCAAAAGTTGCACTTTTGCACAAGTTATAGCTCAGAAACACTGTTTAGAGCTCTTACAACGCCAGCAAACGCTGTTTTGAACGCCATTAATGCAAGCCTTACCTACTTGTTAGGAAATGCATGTGTAACATTACAAACATGATAAAACAGCTTGTTATCACATCCAAACACTGTTTTAGAACAAAATATGAGTTTTCAGTTCATTCTTCAAAAGTTGCACTTTTGCCACAAGTTATGCTCAGAAACACTGTTTAGAGCTCTTACAACGCCAGCAAACGCTGTTTTGAAACGCCTTAATGCCAGCCTTACTACTTGTATGGAAATGCATGTGTAACATTACAAACATGATAAAACAGCTTGTTAATCACATCCAAACACTGTTTTAGAACAAAATATAAGTTTTCAGTTCATTCTTCAAAAAGTTGCACTTTTGCTCCAAGTTATGCTCAGAAACACTGTTTAGAGCGCTTACTAGCGCCAGCAAACGCTGTTTTGAACGCCTTAATGCAAGCCTTACCTACTTGTTAGGAAATGCATGTGTAACATTACAAACATGATAAAACAGCTTGTTATCACATCCAAACCCTGTTTTAGAACAAAATATGAGTTTTCAGTTCATTCTTCAAAAGTTGCACTTTTGCTCCAAGTTATGCTCAGAAACACTGTTTAGAGCGCTTACAGCGCCAGCAAACGCTGTTTTGAACGCCTTAATGCAAGCCTTACCTACTTGTTAGGAAATGCATGTGTAACATTACAAACATGATAAAACAGCTTGTTATCACATCCAAACACTGTTTTAGAACAAAATATGAGTTTTCAGTTCATTCTTCAAAAGTTGCACTTTTGCTCCAAGTTATGCTCAGAAACACTGTTTAGAGCGCTTACAGCGCCAGCAAACGCTGTTTTGAACGCCTTAATGCAAGCCTTACGTACTTGTTAGGAAATGCATGTGTAACATTACAAACATGATAAAACAGCTTGTTATCACATCCAAACACTGTTTTAGAACAAAATATGAGTTTTCAGTTCATTCTTCAAAAGTTGCACTTTTGCTCCAAGTTATGCTCAGAAACACTGTTTAGAGCGCTTACAGCGCCAGCAAACGCTGTTTTGAACGCCTTAATACAAGACTTACTACTTGTTTGGAAATGCATGTGTAACATTACAAACATGATAAAACAGCTTGTTATCACATCCAAACACTGTTTTCATTCAAAATATGAGTTTTCTTTTCATTCTTCAAAAGTTGCACTTTTGCCACAAGTTATGCTCAGAAACACTGTTTAGAGCTCTTACAACGCCAGCAAACGCTGTTTTGAACGCCTTAATGCAAGCCTTACTACTTGTTAGGAAATGCATGTGTAACATTACAAACATGATAAAACAGCTTGTTATCACATCCAAACACTGTTTTGGAACAAAATATGAGTTTTCAGTTCATTCTTCAAAAGTTGCACTTTTGCCACAAGTTATGCTCAGAAACACTGTTTAGAGCTCTTACAACGCCAGCAAACGCTGTTTTGAACGCCTTAATGCAAGCCTTACCTACTTGTTAGGAAATGCATGTGTAACATTACAAACATGATAAAACAGCTTGTTATCACATCCAAACACTGTTTTAGAACAAAATATGAGTTTTCAGTTCATTCTTCAAAAGTTGCACTTTTGCTCCAAGTTATGCTCAGAAACACTGTTTAGAGCGCTTACAGCGCCAGCAAACGCTGTTTTGAACGCCTTAATGCAAGCCTTACCTACTTGTTAGGAAATGCATGTGTAACATTACAAACATGATAAAACAGCTTGTTATCACATCCAAACACTGTTTTAGAACAAAATATGAGTTTTCAGTTCATTCTTCAAAAGTTGCACTTTTGCTCCAAGTTATGCTCAGAAACACTGTTTAGAGCGCTTACAGCGCCAGCAAACGCTGTTTTGAACGCCTTAATACAAGACTTACTACTTGTTTGGAAATGCATGTGTAACATTACAAACATGATAAAACAGCTTGTTATCACATCCAAACACTGTTTTAGAACAAAATATGAGTTTTCAGTTCATTCTTCAAAAGTTGCACTTTTGCTCCAAGTTATGCTCAGAAACACTGTTTAGAGCGCTTACAGCGCCAGCAAACGCTGTTTTGAACGCCTTAATGCAAGACTTACTACTTGTTAGAAAATGCATGTGTAACATTACAAACATGATAAAACAGCTTGTTATCACATCCAAACACTGTTTTCATTCAAAATATGAGTTTTCTTTTCATTCTTCAAAAGTTGCACTTTTGCCACAAGTTATGCTCAGAAACACTGTTTAGAGCTCTTACAACGCCAGCAAACGCTGTTTTGAACGCCTTAATGCAAGCCTTACTACTTGTTAGGAAATGCATGTGTAACATTACAAACATGATAAAACAGCTTGTTATCACATCCAAACACTGTTTTGGAACAAAATATGAGTTTTCAGTTCATTCTTCAAAAGTTGCACTTTTGCCACAAGTTATGCTCAGAAACACTGTTTAGAGCTCTTACAACGCCAGCAAACGCTGTTTTGAACGCCTTAATGCAAGCCTTACCTACTTGTTAGGAAATGCATGTGTAACATTACAAACATGATAAAACAGCTTGTTATCACATCCAAACACTGTTTTAGAACAAAATATGAGTTTTCAGTTCATTCTTCAAAAGTTGCACTTTTGCTCCAAGTTATGCTCAGAAACACTGTTTAGAGCGCTTACAGCGCCAGCAAACGCTGTTTTGAACGCCTTAATGCAAGCCTTACCTACTTGTTAGGAAATGCATGTGTAACATTACAAACATGATAAAACAGCTTGTTATCACATCCAAACACTGTTTTAGAACAAAATATGAGTTTTCAGTTCATTCTTCAAAAGTTGCACTTTTGCTCCAAGTTATGCTCAGAAACACTGTTTAGAGCGCTTACAGCGCCAGCAAACGCTGTTTTGAACGCCTTAATACAAGACTTACTACTTGTTTGGAAATGCATGTGTAACATTACAAACATGATAAAACAGCTTGTTATCACATCCAAACACTGTTTTAGAACAAAATATGAGTTTTCAGTTCATTCTTCAAAAGTTGCACTTTTGCTCCAAGTTATGCTCAGAAACACTGTTTAGAGCGCTTACAGCGCCAGCAAACGCTGTTTTGAACGCCTTAATGCAAGACTTACTACTTGTTAGAAAATGGATGTGTAACATTACAAACATGATAAAACAGCTTGTTATCACATCCAAACACTGTTTTGGAACAAAATATGAGTTTTCAGTTCATTCTTCAAAAGTTGCACTTTTGCTCCAAGTTATGCTCAGAAACACTGTTTAGAGCGCTTACAGCGCCAGCAAACGCTGTTTTGAACGCCTTAATGCAAGCCTTACCTACTTGTTAGGAAATGCATGTGTAACATTACAAACATGATAAAACAGCTTGTTATCACATCCAAACACTGTTTTAGAACAAAATATGAGTTTTCAGTTCATTCTTCAAAAGTTGCACTTTTGCTCCAAGTTATGCTCAGAAACACTGTTTAGAGCGCTTACAGCGCCAGCAAACGCTGTTTTGAACGCCTTAATGCAAGCCTTACCTACTTGTTAGGAAATGCATGTGTAACATTACAAACATGATAAAACAGCTTGTTATCACATCCAAACACTGTTTTAGAACAAAATATGAGTTTTCAGTTCATTCTTCAAAAGTTGCACTTTTGCTCCAAGTTATGCTCAGAAACACTGTTTAGAGCGCTTACAGCGCCAGCAAACGCTGTTTTGAACGCCTTAATGCAAGACTTACTACTTGTTAGAAAATGGATGTGTAACATTACAAACATGATAAAACAGCTTGTTATCACATCCAAACACTGTTTTCATTCAAAATATGAGTTTTCTTTTCATTCTTCAAAAGTTGCACTTTTGCCACAAGTTATGCTCAGAAACACTGTTTAGAGCGCTTACAGCGCCAGCAAACGCTGTTTTGAACGCCTTAATGCAAGCCTTACCTACTTGTTAGGAAATGCATGTGTAACATTACAAACATGATAAAACAGCTTGTTATCACATCCAAACACTGTTTTGGAACAAAATATGAGTTTTCAGTTCATTCTTCAAAAGTTGCACTTTTGCCACAAGTTTGCTCAGAAACACTGTTTAGAGCTCTTACAACGCCAGCAAACGCTGTTTTGAACGCCTTAATGCAAGCCTTACTACTTGTTAGGAAATGCATGTGTAACATTACAAACATGATAAAACAGCTTGTTATCACATCCAAACACTGTTTTGGAACAAAATATGAGTTTTCAGTTCATTCTTCAAAAGTTGCACTTTTGCCACAAGTTATGCTCAGAAACACTGTTTAGAGCTCTTACAACGCCAGCAAACGCTGTTTTGAACGCCTTAATGCAAGCCTTACCTACTTGTTAGGAAATGCATGTGTAACATTACAAACATGATAAAACAGCTTGTTATCACATCCAAACACTGTTTTAGAACAAAATATGAGTTTTCAGTTCATTCTTCAAAAGTTGCACTTTTGCCACAAGTTATGCTCAGAAACACTGTTTAGAGCTCTTACAACGCCAGCAAACGCTGTTTTGAACGCCTTAATGCCAGCCTTACTACTTGTATGGAAATGCATGTGTAACATTACAAACATGATAAAACAGCTTGTTATCACATCCAAACACTGTTTTAGAACAAAATATAAGTTTTCAGTTCATTCTTCAAAAGTTGCACTTTTGCTCCAAGTTATGCTCAGAAACACTGTTTAGAGCGCTTACAGCGCCAGCAAACGCTGTTTTGAACGCCTTAATGCAAGCCTTACCTACTTGTTAGGAAATGCATGTGTAACATTACAAACATGATAAAACAGCTTGTTATCACATCCAAACACTGTTTTAGAACAAAATATGAGTTTTCAGTTCATTCTTCAAAAGTTGCACTTTTGCTCCAAGTTATGCTCAGAAACACTGTTTAGAGCGCTTACAGCGCCAGCAAACGCTGTTTTGAACGCCTTAATGCAAGCCTTACCTACTTGTTAGGAAATGCATGTGTAACATTACAAACATGATAAAACAGCTTGTTATCACATCCAAACACTGTTTTAGAACAAAATATGAGTTTTCAGTTCATTCTTCAAAAGTTGCACTTTTGCTCCAAGTTATGCTCAGAAACACTGTTTAGAGCGCTTACAGCGCCAGCAAACGCTGTTTTGAACGCCTTAATGCAAGCCTTACGTACTTGTTAGGAAATGCATGTGTAACATTACAAACATGATAAAACAGCTTGTTATCACATCCAAACACTGTTTTAGAACAAAATATGAGTTTTCAGTTCATTCTTCAAAAGTTGCACTTTTGCTCCAAGTTATGCTCAGAAACACTGTTTAGAGCGCTTACAGCGCCAGCAAACGCTGTTTTGAACGCCTTAATGCAAGCCTTACCTACTTGTTAGGAAATGCATGTGTAACATTACAAACATGATAAAACAGCTTGTTATCACATCCAAACACTGTTTTAGAACAAAATATGAGTTTTCAGTTCATTCTTCAAAAGTTGCACTTTTGCTCCAAGTTATGCTCAGAAACACTGTTTAGAGCGCTTACAGCGCCAGCAAACGCTGTTTTGAACGCCTTAATACAAGACTTACTACTTGTTTGGAAATGCATGTGTAACATTACAAACATGATAAAACAGCTTGTTATCACATCCAAACACTGTTTTAGAACAAAATATGAGTTTTCAGTTCATTCTTCAAAAGTTGCACTTTTGCTCCAAGTTATGCTCAGAAACACTGTTTAGAGCGCTTACAGCGCCAGCAAACGCTGTTTTGAACGCCTTAATGCAAGACTTACTACTTGTTAGAAAATGCATGTGTAACATTACAAACATGATAAAACAGCTTGTTATCACATCCAAACACTGTTTTCATTCAAAATATGAGTTTTCTTTTCATTCTTCAAAAGTTGCACTTTTGCCACAAGTTATGCTCAGAAACACTGTTTAGAGCTCTTACAACGCCAGCAAACGCTGTTTTGAACGCCTTAATGCAAGCCTTACTACTTGTTAGGAAATGCATGTGTAACATTACAAACATGATAAAACAGCTTGTTATCACATCCAAACACTGTTTTGGAACAAAATATGAGTTTTCAGTTCATTCTTCAAAAGTTGCACTTTTGCCACAAGTTATGCTCAGAAACACTGTTTAGAGCTCTTACAACGCCAGCAAACGCTGTTTTGAACGCCTTAATGCAAGCCTTACCTACTTGTTAGGAAATGCATGTGTAACATTACAAACATGATAAAACAGCTTGTTATCACATCCAAACACTGTTTTAGAACAAAATATGAGTTTTCAGTTCATTCTTCAAAAGTTGCACTTTTGCTCCAAGTTATGCTCAGAAACACTGTTTAGAGCGCTTACAGCGCCAGCAAACGCTGTTTTGAACGCCTTAATGCAAGCCTTACCTACTTGTTAGGAAATGCATGTGTAACATTACAAACATGATAAAACAGCTTGTTATCACATCCAAACACTGTTTTAGAACAAAATATGAGTTTTCAGTTCATTCTTCAAAAGTTGCACTTTTGCTCCAAGTTATGCTCAGAAACACTGTTTAGAGCGCTTACAGCGCCAGCAAACGCTGTTTTGAACGCCTTAATACAAGACTTACTACTTGTTTGGAAATGCATGTGTAACATTACAAACATGATAAAACAGCTTGTTATCACATCCAAACACTGTTTTAGAACAAAATATGAGTTTTCAGTTCATTCTTCAAAAGTTGCACTTTTGCTCCAAGTTAAGGGTTAGGCGCTGTTAAGATTTTTCAAAGTCCAAGAATATACCAGCAGCATAGACACTTAGAATAAAAAAGAGGCCGTTTTAAATAAAATATACCAGTAGCATAGACACTTAGAATAAAATAGAGGCCTTTTTAAATTAAATATACCAGAGGCATAGACACTTAGAATAAAATAGAGGCCTTTTTAAATTAAATATACCAGAGGCATAGACACTTAGAATAAAATAGAGGCCTTTTTAAATTAAATATACCAGAGGCATAGACACTTAGAATAAAATAGAGGCCTTTTTAAATTAAATATACCAGAGGCATAGACACTTAGAATAAAAAAGAGGCCTTTTTAAATTAAATATACCAGAGGCATAGACACTTAGAATAAAAAAGAGGCCTTTTTAAATTAAATATACCAGAGGCATAGACACTTAGAATAAAATAGAGGCCTTTTTAAATTAAATATACCAGTAGAAAAGACACTTTGAGTAAAAAAGGCCATTTTAAATAAAATATACCATGGCCAAATGAACTTAGAATAAAAGAGGAGAGTTTAGTTTAAATTATACCATGGTTAAATGCTGTTAGAAAAAAAGTGCACAGTTTAATCTTATTTGGAAGGCGCATTGACTCTTAAAGTCCACAAGATGTCACCGGTACTCCATCGTTTTTTTTCTGTTATACCATATGTACGTGCCACTGGGTGGACCCTCCAGACACCTCAGCCTAGTTGAAGTGTCCGATGAAGGTGCACTCATCTGGGCATGAGGTAAAGTTATTATACCAACATCATGTGGAGGTTTTCAAGTCAGAAATTGCACAAAGTCCCTAAATATACCAGAAGCATGGAGTTTTATGAGTGAATTAGTCTATGTCCCTTACTTTGTTAGACCATACACAAGATATTTTCTTCAGGAAATGCACAGAGTCCAATGCTATAACATTGCCAGGTGGTGGCTTTAAGGGAAAAAAGCATAAAAGTGTCCGAAAAACATGCTCTTTAGCTCGGGTACATCCCCAGGATCAAGAAAAATTGTCAGTTTTTTTTTCTATCTTGCTTAGAAATAGGTGTAAATTGACTCTGAAGTGTCATATCAGGCAATGCACAGAGTCCTTAAATATACCAGTAGCATGAGGTTTTTGTTGGAAATTAGTCTATTTCCCTTCCTGAGTTAGACCATATACAAGTAGTAATCTTCAGGCAATGCACAGAGTCCTTAAATTTACCAGTAGCATGAGGTTTTTGTTGGAAATTAGTCTATTTCCCTTCCTGAGTTAGACCATATACAAGTAGTATTCTTCAGGCAATGCACAGAGTCCTTAAATATACCAGCAGCAGGTGGTGGCTTTTAGTGAAAAAAGCATAAAAGTGTCCAAAAAACATGCTCTTTAGCTCAGGTACATCCCCAGGATCAAGAAAAATTGTCAGTTTTTTTCTCTATCTTGCTTAGAAATAGGTGTAAATCCAGTCTGAAGTGTCTGATCAGAAAATGCACTAAGTCCATTTTTTCTGTTATACCATACGCATTTGCCACTGGGTGGCTCCTCCAGACACATCTGTCCACTTGGAGTGTCCAATGAAGGTGCACTCATCTGGGCATGAGGTAAAGTTATTAAGCTTCCTTAATAGAACACACCTGGTCCCTAATCAAGAGGGCGGGAAAGGCACATTCCACATTGCGCATTGCGTGTTCCGTATTGCAGCCATCCCTAAGCAGTAGGTCGCGCTGGGATTGCTCATTGCGTATTGCGCATTGCGTGTTCCGTATTGCAGCCATCCCTAAGCAGTAGGTCGCGCTGGGATTGCTCATTGCGTATTGCGCATTGCGTGTTCCGTATTGCAGCCATCCCTAAGCAGTAGGTCGCGCTGGGATTGCACATTGCGTATTGCGTGTTCCGTATTCCGACCATCCCTATTTGAGGGTTAGGCGAGGTTGAAATATTTCAAAGTCCGAGGATATACCAGCAGCATAGACACTTAGAATAAAAAAGAGGCCTTTTTAAATTAAATATACCAGAGGCATAGACACTTAGACTAAAATAGAGGCCTTTTTAAATTAAATATACCAGAGGCATAGACACTTAGACTAAAATAGAGGCCTTTTTAAATGAAATATACCAGAGGCATAGACACTTAGACTAAAATAGAGGCCTTTTTAAATGAAATATACCAGAGGCATAGACACTTAGACTAAAATAGAGGCCTTTTTAAATGAAATATACCAGCAGCATAGACACTTAGACTAAAATAGAGGCCTTTTTAAATAAAATATACCAGTAGCATAGACTCTTAGAATAAAATAGAGGCCTTTTTAAATAAAATATACCAGCAGCATAGACACTTAGAATAAAAAAGAGGCCTTTTTAAATAAAATATACCAGCAGCATAGACACTTAGAATAAAAAAGAGGCCTTTTTAAATAAAATATACCAGCAGCATAGACACTTAGAATAAAAAAGAGGCCTTTTTAAATAAAATATACCAGTAGCATAGACTCTTAGAATAAAATAGAGGCCTTTTTAAATAAAATATACCAGCAGCATAGACACTTAGAATAAAAAAGAGGCCTTTTTAAATAAAATATACCAGCAGCATAGACACTTAGAATAAAAAAGAGGCCTTTTTAAATAAAATATACCAGTAGCATAGACTCTTAGAATAAAATAGAGGCCTTTTTAAATAAAATATACCAGCAGCATAGACACTTAGAATAAAAAAGAGGCCTTTTTAAATGAAATATACCAGCAGCATAGACTCTTAGAGTAAAATAGAGGCCTTTTTAAATAAAATATACCAGCAGCATAGACACTTAGAATAAAAAAGAGGCCTTTTTAAATGAAATATACCAGCAGCATAGACTCTTAGAGTAAAATAGAGGCCTTTTTAAATAAAATATACCAGCAGCATAGACACTTAGAGTAAAATAGAGGCCTTTTTAAATAAAATATACCAGCAGCATAGACACTTAGAATAAAAAAAGAGGCCTTTTTAAATAAAATATACCAGCAGCATAGACACTTAGAATAAAAAAGAGGCCTTTTTAAATAAAATATACCAGCAGCATAGACTCTTAGAGTAAAATAGAGGCCTTTTTAAATGAACATAACCGAAAAGAATCAGCAATGATCTGTCTCCAAAAGCTTCCTTAAAAAGCCATGGCAACAGGTGAGACCAATCATTGCTGATTGCGTGGGCTGAGAACGTACCGGCATAATTGAAAAGAATCAGCAACAGGTGAGACCAATCATTGCTGATTGCGTGGATGTAGTCTAGGGCTGACTCGGGTGCCCCTGGTGGAGGTAGATGGTGTGGAATCCGAGCCAGCCCTGACAGATTAAATGAAATATACCAGTAGAAAAGACACTTTGAGTAAAAAAGGCCATTTAAAATAAAATATACCAGTAGAAAAGACACTTTGAGTAAAAAAGGCCATTTTAAATAAAATATACCAGTAGAAAAGACACTTTGAGTAAAAAAGGCCATTTTAAATAAAATATACCATGGCCAAATGAACTTAGAATAAAAGAGGAGAGTTTAGTTTAAATTATACCATGGTTAAATGCTGTTAGAAAAAAAGTGCACAGTTTAATCTTATTTGGAAGGCGCATTGACTCTTAAAGTCCACAAGATGTCACCGGTACTCCATCGTTTTTTTTCTGTTATACCATATGTACGTGCCACTGGGTGGCTCCTCCAGACACCTCAGCCTAGTTGAAGTGTCCGATGAAGGTGCACTCATCTGGGCATGAGGTAAAGTTATTATACCAACATCATGTGGAGGTTTTCAAGTCAGAATTTGCACAAAGTCCATAAATATACCAGAAGCATGGAGTTTTATGAGTGAATTAGTCTATGTCCCTTACTTTGTTAGACCATACACAAGATATTTTCTTCAGGAAATGCACAGAGTCCAATGCTATAACATTGCCAGGTGGTGGCTTTTAGTGAAAAAAGCATAAAAGTGTCCAAAAAACATGCTCTTTAGCTCGGGTACATCCCCAGGATCAAGAAAAATTGTCAGTTTTTTTTTCTATCTTGCTTAGAAATAGGTGTAAATTGACTCTGAAGTGTCATATCAGGCAATGCACAGAGTCCTTAAATATACCAGTAGCATGAGGTTTTTGTTGGAAATTAGTCTATTTCCCTTCCTGAGTTATACCTTATACAAGTAGTATTCTTCAGGCAATGCACAGAGTCCTTAAATTTACCAGTAGCATGAGGTTTTTGTTGGAAATTAGTCTATTTCCCTTCCTGAGTTATACCATATGCAAGTAGTATTCAGATTATGCACAGAGTCCTTAAATATACCAGTAGCAGGTGGTGGCTTTTAGTGAAAAAAGCATAAAAGTGTCCGAAAAACATGCTCTTTAGCTCAGGTACATCACCAGGATCAAGAAAAATTGTCAGTTTTTTTCTCTATCTTGCTTAGAAATAGGTGTAAATTGACTCTGAAGTGTCATATCAGTAAATGCACAAAGTCCATAAATATACCAGCTGCATGAAGTTTCAAGTGGGAATTAGTCTAAGTGCCATATTCTGTTAGACCATACGCAAGTAGTATTCTTCAGAATATGCAGAGTCCTTAAATTTACCAGTAGCATGAGGTTTTTGTTGGAAATTAGTCTATTTCCCTTCCTGAGTTATACCATATGCAAGTAGTATTCAGATTATGCACAGAGTCCTTAAATATACCAGTAGCAGGTGGTGGCTTTTAGTGAAAAAAGCATAAAAGTGTCCGAAAAACATGCTCTTTAGCTCAGGTACATCACCAGGATCAAGAAAAATTGTCAGTTTTTTTCTCTATCTTGCTTAGAAATAGGTGTAAATCCAGTCTGAAGTGTCTGATCAGAAAATGCACTAAGTCCCTTTTTTCTGTTATACCATACGTATTTGCCACTGGGTGGATCCTCCAGACACATCTGTCCACTTGGAGTGTCCAATGAAGGTGCACTCATCTGGGCATGAGGTAAAGTTATTATACCAACATCATGTGGAGGTTTTCAAGTCAGAATTTGCACAAAGTCCATAAATATACCAGAAGCATGGAGTTTTATGAGTGAATTAGTCTATGTCCCTTACTTTGTTAGACCATACACAAGATATTTTCTTCAGGAAATGCACAGAGTCCAATGCTATAACATTGCCAGGTGGTGGCTTTAAGGGAAAAAAGCATAAAAGTGTCCGAAAAACATGCTCTTTAGCTCGGGTACATCACCAGGATCAAGAAAAATTGTCAGTTTTTTTTTCTATCTTGCTTAGAAATAGGTGTAAATTGACTCTGAAGTGTCAGATCAGTAAATGAACAAAGTCCTTAAATATACCAGTAGCATGAAGTATTTGTTGGAAATTAGTCTATTTCCCTTCCTGAATTATACCATACGCAAGATATTTTCTTCAGAAAATGCACAGAGTCCCATATTCTGTTAAAATTGCACTATGTCCATAAATATACCAGCAGCACGAAGTTTTCAAGTGGAAAATATTCTATGTCGCTTCATTTGGTATACCATAGGCGTCAGTTTTCGGCGAAAATAATTCTATGTCGATAAAAATGTTATACCATACGTATGATTTTGTGTTCAAAAATCGCACTATGTTCCAATTTTGACCAAGGGGTGGATCATCCAGAGGCCTCGATCCTCTGACAGTGCCCGCCGAATGTGCACCCAGACGGACATGCATCTCATTCCCCCTGTCTGGATGATTTTATGAATGGGTGATATGCAAACACCTACCATCAGGTATATAGGGGAGAGGGTCTTCTGAAAGCCACATATATGGTATACCATAAATGAAGACAAGGATTATGGCGCACGCTTTGCCCGACCAAAGGTCACTCCCTGGGCATTTTAGAGGATTTGAGAGGCCTCTTTATGGATCTCACAAACGATCCATGCATGGAATTTTGCACACTTTATCCGAATAAAGTGCACTTTTGGGCTTATGAGAGTAGGTTGGTATGCCTCTCTCTGGATGTGAGGAAGGATCCAGGAATAAAGGCATGTAATGCCACACAATTTATCCGACTAAATGACACTCTTGGGCTTATGAGAGAGGATGAGGGGCCTCTCTGTGGATGTCAGAAAGGCTCCATGCATGAAAGCATGTAATGTCACACACTTTATCCGATTAAAGTGTACATGTTGGGCTTATGATTAAGCATGAGGGCCCTATGTATGGATGTCAGAAAGGTTCCAGGCTTAAAGGCATGTAATGTCACACACTTTATCCGATTAAAGTGTACATTTGGGCTTATGATTAAGCATGAGGGCCCTATGTGTGGATGTCAGAAAGGCTCCATGCATGAAAGCATGTAATGTCACACACTTTATCCGATTAAAGTGTACATGTTGGGCTTATGATTAAGCATGAGGGCCCTATGTATGGATGTCGGAAAGGTTCCAGGCTTAAAGGCATGTAATGTCACACACTTTATCCGATTAAAGTGTACATTTGGGCTTATGATTAAGCATGAGGGCCCTATGTATGGATGTCGGAAAGGTTCCAGGCTTAAAGGCATGTAATGCCACACACTTTATCCGATTAAAGTGCACATTTGGGCTTATGATAAAGCATGAGGGCCCTATGTATGGATGTCGGAAAGGTTCCAGGCTTAAAGGCATGTAATGTCACACACTTTATCCGATTAAAGTGTACATTTGGGCTTATGATAAAGCATGAGGGCCCTATGTATGGATGTCGGAAAGGTTCCAGGCTTAAAGGCATGTAATGCCACACACTTTATCTGATTAAAGTGTACATTTGGGCTTATGATAAAGCATGAGGGCCCTATGTATGGATGTCGGAAAGGTTCCAGGCTTAAAGGCATGTAATGTCACACACTTTATCCATTTAAAGTGCACATTTGGGCTTATGATTAAGCATGAGGGCCCTATGTATGGATGTCGGAAAGGTTCCAGGCTTAAAGGCATGTAATGCCACACACTTTATCCATTTAAAGTGCACATTTGGGCTTATGATTAAGCATGAGGGCCCTATGTATGGATGTCGGAAAGGTTCCAGGCTTAAAGGCATGTAATGTCACACACTTTATCCATTTAAAGTGCACATTTGGGCTTATGATTAAGCATGAGGGCCCTATGTATGGATGTCGGAAAGGTTCCAGGCTTAAAGGCATGTAATGCCACACACTTTATCCATTTAAAGTGCACATTTGGGCTTATGATTAAGCATGAGGGCCCTATGTGTGGATGTCGGAAAGGTTCCAGGCTTAAAGGCATGTAATGCCACACACTTTATCCATTTAAAGTGCACATTTGGGCTTATGATTAAGCATGAGGGCCCTATGTATGGATGTCGGAAAGGTTCCAGGCTTAAAGGCATGTAATGTCACACACTTTATCCATTTAAAGTGCACATTTGGGCTTATGATTAAGCATGAGGGCCCTATGTATGGATGTCGGAAAGGTTCCAGGCTTAAAGGCATGTAATGCCACACACTTTATCCATTTAAAGTGCACATTTGGGCTTATGATTAAGCATGAGGGCCCTATGTGTGGATGTCGGAAAGGTTCCAGGCTTAAAGGCATGTAATGCCACACACTTTATCCATTTAAAGTGCACATTTGGGCTTATGATAAAGCATGAGGGCCCTATGTATGGATGTCGGAAAGGTTCCAGGCTTAAAGGCATGTAATGCCACACACTTTATCCGTTTAAAGTGCACATTTGGGCTTATGATAAAGCATGAGGGCCCTATGTATGGATGTCGGAAAGGTTCCAGGCTTAAAGGCATGTAATGCCACACACTTTATCCATTTAAAGTGCACATTTGGGCTTATGATTAAGCATGAGGGCCCTATGTGTGGATGTCGGAAAGGTTCCAGGCTTAAAGGCATGTAATGCCACACACTTTATCCATTTAAAGTGCACATTTGGGCTTATGATAAAGCATGAGGGCCCTATGTATGGATGTCGGAAAGGTTCCAGGCTTAAAGGCATGTAATGCCACACACTTTATCCGTTTAAAGTGCACATTTGGGCTTATGATAAAGCATGAGGGCCCTATGTATGGATGTCGGAAAGGTTCCAGGCTTAAAGGCATGTAATGTCACACACTTTATCCATTTAAAGTGCACATTTGGGCTTATGATTAAGCATGAGGGCCCTATGTATGGATGTCGGAAAGGTTCCAGGCTTAAAGGCATGTAATGCCACACACTTTATCCGTTTAAAGTGCACATTTGGGCTTATGAATAATGATGAGGGCCCTATGTGTGGATGTCGGAAAGGTTCCAGGCTTAAAGGCATGTAATGCCACACACTTTATCCGTTTAAAGTGCACATTTGGGCTTATGAATAATGATGAGGGCCCTATGTGTGGATGTCGGAAAGGTTCCAGGCTTAAAGGCATGTAATGCCACACACTTTATCCGTTTAAAGTGCACATTTGGGCTTATGATTAAGCATGAGGGCCCTATGTGTGGATGTCAGAAATGCTCCATGCATGAAAGCATGTAATGTCACACACTTTATCCGAGTAAGAGGCTCCCTCTGAGCAAAGTAGGGGGGGAGTGAGGCCCCCCCCGGAGGTCTGAAAAGATCCAGGCCTTTAAATGACACGGGCTGTGCCCGAGCAAAGTGCCCACGCTGGGCAAGGGTGGAGGCGTGATGCTCCCCCTTATGGAGGTCGTCCTACCTCCATCCTCACGTAATGTATTTCGACCTGTGCGTATCCGGAGGGTGCTATGCGCAAGCCCGGAAGATGCTGGTTTCGGCTGGCCTTACCGGATCCAATGGTATAGCACCTAGGTGCGCTCTAAGGCCGTAAACCCCCCCCATGTGTTTGAGAATGGTAGGTGTTATACCATTGCCACGAACCACTTATTGAATCAGCCATGCCCTTTCGGCAATCGAGTCTCAGAGGTGTGTCCGAGGGAAGATTTGCCTTGGCGGGCATGGCTGTCTGGCATCTCCCCGACCCTGGAGGAATGCGCTAACGGTGTAATGCAAACACCTACCAGCAGGTATATAGGGGAGCATGCTTTCTGAGCCTTATATGATTGTACCATAATAAGGATCAGAAGAAAGGCAGTGCGTTAAGGTGAACTAGCCCGACTCTAATGCACCTTGACGGCGGCTTAAGGGGAGGGATAAGTGACCCCTGCTGATGGAGGTCAAAGACATCCGTGTCTCTCAGGCCTTCGAACCACTGCTTGCGCCCGACCGAAATGCCACTGCTGGGCATGGG
>NW_027507383.1:35000-43951 GCF_052324685.1 Brachyhypopomus gauderio
TTGAATGGGGAAAAAAAAGGAAAACGGTGGAGTAATGCTGCCATCTTTTGGGTAAAAAATGTCGGTGCGCCTATAATTTAAAAGTGGGTTTTCTGGATGTTTTAAAAGACCCAGGCCTATCACTCTAGTGTGTGTGGCGGGCTCAGAGTATGCCTAAAGTGGGGTAACTATTTTAAACATTTTACTAATTTCTGGATGTATTAAATCATCCATGTGTCTCATCCTAGTGTGTGTGGCGGGCTCAGAGTATGCCTAAGGTGGGGTAACTATTTTAAACATTTTACTAATTTCTGGATGTATTAAATCATCCATGTGTCTCATCCTAGTGTGTGTGGCGGGCTCAGAGTATGCCTAAGGTGGGGTAACTATTTTAAACATTTTACTAATTTCTGGATGTATTAAATCATCCATGTGTCTCATCCTAGTGTGTGTGGCGGGCTCAGAGTATGCCTAAGGTGGGGTAACTATTTTAAACATTTTACTAATTTCTGGATGTATTAAATCATCCATGTGTCTCATCCTAGTGTGTGTGGCGGGCTCAGAGTATGCCTAAGGTGGGGTAACTATTTTAAACATTTTACTAATTTGTGGATGTATTAAATCATCCATGTGTCTCATCCTAGTGTGTGTGGCGGGCTCAGAGTATGCCTAAGGTGGGGTAACTATTTTAAACATTTTACTAATTTCTGGATGTATTAAATCATCCATGTGTCTCATCCTAGTGTGTGTGGCGGGCTCAGAGTATGCCTAAGGTGGGGTAACTATTTTAAACATTTTACTAATTTCTGGATGTATTAAATCATCCATGTGTCTCATCCTAGTGTGTGTGGCGGGCTCAGAGTATGCCTAAGGTGGGGTAACTATTTTAAACATTTTACTAATTTCTGGATGTATTAAATCATCCATGTGTCTCATCCTAGTGTGTGTGGCGGGCTCAGAGTATGCCTAAGGTGGGGTAACTATTTTAAACATTTTACTAATTTCTGGATGTATTAAATCATCCATGTGTCTCATCCTAGTGTGTGTGGCGGGCTCAGAGTATGCCTAAGGTGGGGTAACTATTTTAAACATTTTACTAATTTCTGGATGTATTAAATCATCCATGTGTCTCATCCTACTGTGTGTGGCGGGCTCAGAGTATGCCTAAAGTGGGGTAACTATTTTAAACATTTTACTAATTTATGGAGGAAAAAAAAGACCCAGCATTTTGCATTCAAATGTGCAGGGCGCACCGGCGTTTAAAGTCCAAAAGATGGCAGCATTACTCCACCGTAGTAATTATTTTCCTCCTTAAAGCTGTATACCATATGTTTCTGGAGGAATTAAATTCAGGCCTATAAGCCTACTGTGTGTGGCCGGCTCTTAGTGCACATTCTTAGGCTATGTATTTAATACAGAATAATGATTTTCTGGATGTATTAAATCATCCAGGGCTCTCATCCTACTGTGTGTGGCCGGCTCTTAGTGCACCTTTTTAGGCAATGTATTTTATACAGAATGATGATTTTCTGGATGTATTAAATCATCCAGGGCTCTCATCCTACTGTGTGTGGCCGGCTCTTAGTGCACCTTTTTAGGCAATGTATTTTATACAGAATGATGATTTTCTGGATGTATTAAATCATCCAGGGCTCTCATCCTACTGTGTGTGGCCGGCTCTTAGTGCACCTTTTTAGGCAATGTATTTTATACAGAATGATGATTTTCTGGATGTATTAAATCATCCAGGGCTCTCATCCTACTGTGTGTGGCCGGCTCTTAGTGCACCTTTTTAGGCAATGTATTTTATACAGAATGATGATTTTCTGGATGTATTAAATCATCCAGGGCTCTCATCCTACTGTGTGTGGCCGGCTCTTAGTGCACCTTTTTAGGCAATGTATTTTATACAGAATGATGATTTTCTGGATGTATTAAATCATCCAGGGCTCTCATCCTACTGTGTGTGGCCGGCTCTTAGTGCACCTTTTTAGGCAATGTATTTTATACAGAATGATGATTTTCTGGATGTATTAAATCATCCAGGGCTCTCATCCTACTGTGTGTGGCCGGCTCTTAGTGCACCTTTTTAGGCAATGTATTTTATACAGAATGATGATTTTCTGGATGTATTAAATCATCCAGGGCTCTCATCCTACTGTGTGTGGCCGGCTCTTAGTGCACCTTTTTAGGCAATGTATTTTATACAGAATGATGATTTTCTGGATGTATTAAATCATCCAGGGCTCTCATCCTACTGTGTGTGGCCGGCTCTTAGTGCACCTTTTTAGGCAATGTATTTTATACAGAATGATGATTTTCTGGATGTATTAAATCATCCAGGGCTCTCATCCTACTGTGTGTGGCCGGCTCTTAGTGCACCTTTTTAGGCAATGTATTTTATACAGAATGATGATTTTCTGGATGTATTAAATCATCCAGGGCTCTCATCCTACTGTGTGTGGCCGGCTCTTAGTGCACCTTTTTAGGCAATGTATTTTATACAGAATGATGATTTTCTGGATGTATTAAATCATCCAGGGCTCTCATCCTACTGTGTGTGGCCGGCTCTTAGTGCACCTTTTTAGGCAATGTATTTTATACAGAATGATGATTTTCTGGATGTATTAAATCATCCAGGGCTCTCATCCTACTGTGTGTGGCCGGCTCTTAGTGCACCTTTTTAGGCAATGTATTTTATACAGAATGATGATTTTCTGGATGTATTAAATCATCCAGGGCTCTCATCCTACTGTGTGTGGCCGGCTCTTAGTGCACCTTTTTAGGCAATGTATTTTATACAGAATGATGATTTTCTGGATGTATTAAATCATCCAGGGCTCTCATCCTACTGTGTGTGGCCGGCTCTTAGTGCACCTTTTTAGGCAATGTATTTTATACAGAATGATGATTTTCTGGATGTTTTAAATAGACACAGAGACGAATAACTCTTTCAACCTTTTATTGGTTCATCCAATGCCTGCATTCTGAGTTCTCTTACCCTGAATGCATCACTCAGGGTAGGTATAGATGCATAGAACCGATCTGCAGTCTCCATGGTATGGCACATGCTTTTACAAACTAACATGCGGTTCTCAGTGCTGAGATGTCTGACTTGGTTACTGACTGATGTTCGGATTATGGTAAACCCGATAGGTCCATCCATGCCTGCATGTTTCCATGCCCTTTGAAAGAGGTGGGTAATTTTGGTCATTTTTTTCCCTTGACTCTGAAAGACATACAAGCACTTTTTGTCTCCATAGCAGTAAGAGATGTCAGCCATGGCTCTTAACCATGTAGCCTCTTCAGGCATCAGGGCGAGGTATGCCGAGCCGTATCTCCTGTCCGTTTTGTGTCGATCAACCTGGGGAAATATGGATGTTACAAAAGACCCATGCCTCTCATGTTACTGTGTGTGGCGGGGGTAAGGTGGACTTATGTGGGCTTACCCAGACGACTGTACGGCCTTTGTCATCTTGGTCTGCGTTGTCTACTTGGTCCTTGGTCATATTGTAAAGAACCACAGGTCTATGGCCTGTTACCATCCCGAGATACCCTGTCAGATACCCTTGTAAGAGGCAATATGTGTCGTCTCTGGCCTCCTCCCTCATCTGGTCTGGAAGATAAAACCACCATGTTTAAAACATGTATGCCTATAAATGTGCACCTGTTGCGGGCTTGATATGTCTGTATTATGGCACTCACCTATGAGCCTGGGTATTTCCACTACTGCTATCTTCATAAATCTCTCAAAATCCTGGGTGGATTTTAGTTGTTCTGTAAGTGGATAAGTCAAAGGTTATACCATATGCATATGGATGTAATTTCTCCAGAATGTGCATGTGGATGTCAACATACTTGATTTAAGTCTTCTCACTGCCTGCCGGTGGCATCTCATATGTCTAGTGTGATCCTTCAGTAGCTTTTTGATTTGAAGGAGTATCTGTTTGATCTGGTGTGTTTGAAGGCCCAGTGTGTCCAGGTGGAAGGCTCGTGCGTGCTTTATAAAAGACATAGCGTTTATAAGCATGATATGTACCGTAGGGTGGCTATACTTGCTTTGGATCAGAGCAGACGGCCACTGTCTTAGTCTCTCCAGGTTGTGGATGAATTTAAGGCTATGGAAGTCGTGCTTGCTTGTGTCTTCGGCCATGTGGAGAATGAATTTTAGGGCGTGCGTCCTTCTTTGTTGGCCGTTTTCTGAGTCTTTCACTGTGGGATTAGAGCGTACGTGAAAGGCCTGGTAGTCGTCTAGGGCCACTTCCACCCTGGTTCCTTCCAAAGCTTCGGGTAAGATCAAATGCCTCCCCTTCCTAAGTGTGTTGCCTTCGGCCTCAGAATCGCTTGAGCTTGATGGTGAACCCACCGCCTCGTACTCAGAATGGCTGGATGCCGGTTCTTCCACGGCATGGCCATCACAGTTTGACCCTTCAGACGTGTCCGGCTCTGGGTTAAATGTAGTTTGGCTGTCACCAGTTTCCTCGGGTGTCTCACAGGCTACACTGTCTTTTGAACTCTGGGTCTTACGGTATTTCTCTAACAATTTGCCCATAAAAAGTCGCTTCGCCTGGGCTACCATTTTCATTTTTTGGGTACCGTGTACATTATGGGTAGAGCTTAAGTGCATGTCCAACCTCACCAAAGACTTCTTGTCACAGATTTCACAATCTAGCCGTACTGAACAACGATTGCTAGCCAGCCTAGCTATCAAACCGGTCTCCTTGTCATCGATTTCATGAACCGTTTTTAAGTGTTTTTTCAGCCTAGTGCACTTAACTTTACACATTGGACATTTCTGCCAAAGATAGTGAAAAAAAGAGACAAAATTAGTTATAATTTATATGATTAATTTAGTTTTAAAATGCCCGAAATGCGGTACTTACCGTCTGTCTGCCTGCCATCTTCAAGCCGCTGTGATGCTAATTAAGCTTCCTTAATAGAACACACCTGGTCCCTAATCAAGAGGGCGGGAAAGGCACATTCCACATTGCGCATTGCGTGTTCCGTATTGCCTTTTTAAATTAAATATACCAGAGGCATAGACACTTAGAAAAAAATAGAGGCCTTTTTAAATTAAATATACCAGAGGCATAGACACTTAGAAAAAAATAGAGGCCGTTTTAAATAAAATATACCAGAGGCATAGACACTTAGAAAAAAAATAGAGGCCTTTTTAAATTAAATATACCAGAGGCATAGACACTTAGAATAAAAAAGAGGCCTTTTTAAATTAAATATACCAGAGGCATAGACACTTAGAATAAAATAGAGGCCTTTTTAAATTAAATATACCAGAGGCATAGACACTTAGAATAAAATAGAGGCCTTTTTAAATTAAATATACCAGAGGCATAGACACTTAGAATAAAAAAGAGGCCTTTTTAAATTAAATATACCAGAGGCATAGACACTTAGAATAAAATAGAGGCCTTTTTAAATTAAATATACCAGAGGCATAGACACTTAGAATAAAAAAGAGGCCTTTTTAAATTAAATATACCAGAGGCATAGACACTTAGAATAAAAAAGAGGCCTTTTTAAATTAAATATACCAGAGGCATAGACACTTAGAATAAAATAGAGGCCTTTTTAAATTAAATATACCAGTAGAAAAGACACTTTGAGTAAAAAAGGCCATTTTAAATAAAATATACCATGGCCAAATGAACTTAGAATAAAAGAGGAGAGTTTAGTTTAAATTATACCATGGTTAAATGCTGTTAGAAAAAAAGTGCACAGTTTAATCTTATTTGGAAGGCGCATTGACTCTTAAAGTCCACAAGATGTCACCGGTACTCCATCGTTTTTTTTCTGTTATACCATATGTACGTGCCACTGGGTGGACCCTCCAGACACCTCAGCCTAGTTGAAGTGTCCGATGAAGGTGCACTCATCTGGGCATGAGGTAAAGTTATTATACCAACATCATGTGGAGGTTTTCAAGTCAGAAATTGCACAAAGTCCCTAAATATACCAGAAGCATGGAGTTTTATGAGTGAATTAGTCTATGTCCCTTACTTTGTTAGACCATACACAAGATATTTTCTTCAGGAAATGCACAGAGTCCAATGCTATAACATTGCCAGGTGGTGGCTTTAAGGGAAAAAAGCATAAAAGTGTCCGAAAAACATGCTCTTTAGCTCGGGTACATCCCCAGGATCAAGAAAAATTGTCAGTTTTTTTTTCTATCTTGCTTAGAAATAGGTGTAAATTGACTCTGAAGTGTCATATCAGGCAATGCACAGAGTCCTTAAATATACCAGTAGCATGAGGTTTTTGTTGGAAATTAGTCTATTTCCCTTCCTGAGTTATACCTTATACAAGTAGTAATCTTCAGGCAATGCACAGAGTCCTTAAATTTACCAGTAGCATGAGGTTTTTGTTGGAAATTAGTCTATTTCCCTTCCTGAGTTAGACCATATACAAGTAGTAATCTTCAGGCAATGCACAGAGTCCTTAAATTTACCAGTAGCATGAGGTTTTTGTTGGAAATTAGTCTATTTCCCTTCCTGAGTTAGACCATATACAAGTAGTAATCTTCAGGCAATGCACAGAGTCCTTAAATTTACCAGTAGCATGAGGTTTTTGTTGGAAATTAGTCTATTTCCCTTCCTGAGTTAGACCATATACAAGTAGTAATCTTCAGGCAATGCACAGAGTCCTTAAATATACCAGCAGCAGGTGGTGGCTTTTAGTGAAAAAAGCATAAAAGTGTCCAAAAAACATGCTCTTTAGCTCAGGTACATCCCCAGGATCAAGAAAAATTGTCAGTTTTTTTCTCTATCTTGCTTAGAAATAGGTGTAAATCCAGTCTGAAGTGTCTGATCAGAAAATGCACTAAGTCCATTTTTTCTGTTATACCATACGCATTTGCCACTGGGTGGCTCCTCCAGACACATCTGTCCACTTGGAGTGTCCAATGAAGGTGCACTCATCTGGGCATGAGGTAAAGTTATTAAGCTTCCTTAATAGAACACACCTGGTCCCTAATCAAGAGGGCGGGAAAGGCACATTCCACATTGCGCATTGCGTGTTCCGTATTGCAGCCATCCCTAAGCAGTAGGTCGCGCTGGGATTGCTCATTGCGTATTGCGTGTTCCGTATTGCAGCCATCCCTAAGCAGTAGGTCGCGCTGGGATTGCTCATTGCGTATTGCGCATTGCGTGTTCCGTATTGCAGCCATCCCTAAGCAGTAGGTCGCGCTGGGATTGCACATTGCGTATTGCGTGTTCCGTATTCCGACCATCCCTATTTAAGGGTTAGGCGCTGTTAAGATTTTTCAAAGTCCAAGAATATACCAGCAGCATAGACACTTAGAATAAAAAAGAGGCCGTTTTAAATAAAATATACCAGTAGCATAGACACTTAGAATAAAATAGAGGCCTTTTTAAATTAAATATACCAGAGGCATAGACACTTAGAATAAAATAGAGGCCTTTTTAAATTAAATATACCAGAGGCATAGACACTTAGACTAAAATAGAGGCCGTTTTAAATAAAATATACCAGTAGCATAGACACTTAGACTAAAATAGAGACCTTTTTAAATTAAATATACCAGAGGCATAGACACTTAGAATAAAATAGAGGCCTTTTTAAATTAAATATACCAGAGGCATAGACACTTAGAATAAAATAGAGGCCTTTTTAAATTAAATATACCAGAGGCATAGACACTTAGAATAAAATAGAGGCCTTTTTAAATTAAATATACCAGAGGCATAGACACTTAGAATAAAATAGAGGCCTTTTTAAATTAAATATACCAGAGGCATAGACACTTAGAATAAAAAAGAGGCCTTTTTAAATTAAATATACCAGAGGCATAGACACTTAGAATAAAATAGAGGCCTTTTTAAATTAAATATACCAGAGGCATAGACACTTAGAATAAAAAAGAGGCCTTTTTAAATTAAATATACCAGAGGCATAGACACTTAGAATAAAAAAGAGGCCTTTTTAAATTAAATATACCAGAGGCATAGACACTTAGAATAAAATAGAGGCCTTTTTAAATTAAATATACCAGTAGAAAAGACACTTTGAGTAAAAAAGGCCATTTTAAATAAAATATACCATGGCCAAATGAACTTAGAATAAAAGAGGAGAGTTTAGTTTAAATTATACCATGGTTAAATGCTGTTAGAAAAAAAGTGCACAGTTTAATCTTATTTGGAAGGCGCATTGACTCTTAAAGTCCACAAGATGTCACCGGTACTCCATCGTTTTTTTTCTGTTATACCATATGTACGTGCCACTGGGTGGACCCTCCAGACACCTCAGCCTAGTTGAAGTGTCCGATGAAGGTGCACTCATCTGGGCATGAGGTAAAGTTATTATACCAACATCATGTGGAGGTTTTCAAGTCAGAAATTGCACAAAGTCCCTAAATATACCAGAAGCATGGAGTTTTATGAGTGAATTAGTCTATGTCCCTTACTTTGTTAGACCATACACAAGATATTTTCTTCAGGAAATGCACAGAGTCCAATGCTATAACATTGCCAGGTGGTGGCTTTAAGGGAAAAAAGCATAAAAGTGTCCGAAAAACATGCTCTTTAGCTCGGGTACATCCCCAGGATCAAGAAAAATTGTCAGTTTTTTTTTCTATCTTGCTTAGAAATAGGTGTAAATTGACTCTGAAGTGTCATATCAGGCAATGCACAGAGTCCTTAAATATACCAGTAGCATGAGGTTTTTGTTGGAAATTAGTCTATTTCCCTTCCTGAGTTATACCTTATACAAGTAGTAATCTTCAGGCAATGCACAGAGTCCTTAAATTTACCAGTAGCATGAGGTTTTTGTTGGAAATTAGTCTATTTCCCTTCCTGAGTTAGACCATATACAAGTAGTAATCTTCAGGCAATGCACAGAGTCCTTAAATTTACCAGTAGCATGAGGTTTTTGTTGGAAATTAGTCTATTTCCCTTCCTGAGTTAGACCATATACAAGTAGTAATCTTCAGGCAATGC
>NW_027507384.1:0-43846 GCF_052324685.1 Brachyhypopomus gauderio
AGAAACACTGTTTAGAGCGCTTGCAGCGCCAGCAAACGCTGTTTTGAACGCCTTAATACAAGACTTACTACTTGTATGGAAATGCATGTGTAACATTACAAACATGATAAAACAGCTTGTTATCACATCCAAACACTGTTTTGGAACAAAATATGAGTTTTCAGTTCATTCTTCAAAAGTTGCACTTTTGCTCCAAGTTATGCTCAGAAACACTGTTTAGAGCGCTTACAGCGCCAGCAAACGCTGTTTTGAACGCCTTAATACAAGACTCACTACTTGTATGGAAATGGATGTGTAACATTACAAACATGATAAAACAGCTTGTTATCACATCCAAACACTGTTTTCATTCAAAAATATGAGTTTTCTTTTCATTCTTGAAAGTTGCACTTTTGCCCCAAGTTATGCTCAGAAACACTGTTTAGAGCTCTTACAACGCCAGAAAACGCTGTTTTGAACGCCTTAATGCAAGCCTTACTACTTGTTAGGAAATGCATGTGTAACATTACAAACATGATAAAACAGCTTGTTATCACATCCAAACACTGTTTTGGAACAAAATATGAGTTTTCAGTTCATTCTTCAAAAGTTGCACTTTTGCTCCAAGTTATGCTCAGAAACACTGTTTAGAGCGCTTGCAGCGCGAGCAAACGCTGTTTTGAACGCCTTAATACAAGACTTACTACTTGTATGGAAATGCATGTGTAACATTACAAACATGATAAAACAGCTTGTTATCACATCCAAACACTGTTTTGGAACAAAATATGAGTTTTCAGTTCATTCTTCAAAAGTTGCACTTTTGCTCCAAGTTATGCTCAGAAACACTGTTTAGAGCGCTTACAGCGCCAGCAAACGCTGTTTTGAAACGCCTTAATACAAGACTCACTACTTGTATGGAAATGGATGTGTAACATTACAAACATGATAAAACAGCTTGTTATCACATCCAAACACTGTTTTCATTTAAAATATGAGTTTTTCTTTTCATTCTTGAAAAGTTGCACTTTTGCCCCAAGTTATGCTCAGAAACACTGTTTAGAGCTCTTACAACGCCAGAAAACGCTGTTTTGAACGCCTTAATGCAAGCCTTACTACTTGTTAGGAAATGCATGTGTAACATTACAAACATGATAAAACAGCTTGTTATCACATCCAAACACTGTTTTGGAACAAAATATGAGTTTTCAGTTCATTCTTCAAAAGTTGCACTTTTGCCACAAGTTATGCTCAGAAACACTGTTTAGAGCGCTTACAGCGCCAGCAAACGCTGTTTTGAACGCCTTAATACAAGACTTACTACTTGTATGGAAATGGATGTGTAACATTACAAACATGATAAAACAGCTTGTTATCACATCCAAACACTGTTTTGGAACAAAATATGAGTTTTCAGTTCATTCTTCAAAAGTTGCACTTTTGCCACAAGTTATGCTCAGAAACACTGTTTAGAGCGCTTACAGCGCCAGCAAACGCTGTTTTGAACGCCTTAATACAAGACTTACTACTTGTATGGAAATGGATGTGTAACATTACAAACATGATAAAACAGCTTGTTATCACATCCAAACACTGTTTTCATTCAAAATATGAGTTTTCTTTTCATTCTTGAAAAGTTGCACTTTTGCCCCAAGTTATGCTCAGAAACACTGTTTAGAGCGCTTACAGCGCCAGCAAACGCTGTTTTGAACGCCTTAATACAAGACTTACTACTTGTATGGAAATGGATGTGTAACATTACAAACATGATAAAACAGCTTGTTATCACATCCAAACACTGTTTTGGAACAAAATATGAGTTTTCAGTTCATTCTTCAAAAGTTGCACTTTTGCCACAAGTTATGCTCAGAAACACTGTTTAGAGCGCTTGCAGCGCCAGCAAACGCTGTTTTGAACGCCTTAATACAAGACTTACTACTTGTATGGAAATGCATGTGTAACATTACAAACATGATAAAACAGCTTGTTATCACATCCAAACACTGTTTTGGAACAAAATATGAGTTTTCAGTTCATTCTTCAAAAGTTGCACTTTTGCTCCAAGTTATGCTCAGAAAACACTGTTTAGAGCGCTTACAGCGCCAGCAAACGCTGTTTTGAACGCCTTAATACAAGACTCACTACTTGTATGGAAATGGATGTGTAACATTACAAACATGATAAACAGCTTGTTATCACATCCAAACACTGTTTTCATTCAAAATATGAGTTTTCTTTTCATTCTTGAAAAGTTGCACTTTTGCCCCAAGTTATGCTCAGAAACACTGTTTAGAGCGCTACAGCGCCAGCAAACGCTGTTTTGAACGCCTTAATACAAGACTTACTACTTGTATGGAAATGGATGTGTAACATTACAAACATGAATAAAACAGCTTGTTATCACATCCAAACACTGTTTTGGAACAAAATATGAGTTTTCAGTTCATTCTTCAAAAGTTGCACTTTTGCCACAAGTTATGCTCAGAAACACTGTTTAGAGCGCTTGCAGCGCCAGCAAACGCTGTTTTGAACGCCTTAATACAAGACTTACTACTTGTATGGAAATGCATGTGTAACATTACAAACATGATAAAACAGCTTGTTATCACATCCAAACACTGTTTTGGAACAAAATATGAGTTTTCAGTTCATTCTTCAAAAGTTGCACTTTTGCTCCAAGTTATGCTCAGAAACACTGTTTAGAGCGCTTACAGCGCCAGCAAACGCTGTTTTGAACGCCTTAATACAAGGACTCACTACTTGTATGGAAATGGATGTGTAACATTACAAACATGATAAAACAGCTTGTTATCACATCCAAACACTGTTTTCATTTAAAATATGAGTTTTCTTTTCATTCTTGAAAAGTTGCACTTTTGCCCCAAGTTATGCTCAGAAACACTGTTTAGAGCTCTTACAACGCCAGAAAAACGCTGTTTTGAACGCCTTAATGCAAGCCCTTACTACTTGTTAGGAAATGCATGTGTAACATTACAAACATGATAAAACAGCTTGTTATCACATCCAAACACTGTTTTGGAACAAAATATGAGTTTTCAGTTCATTCTTCAAAAGTTGCACTTTTGCCCACAAGTTATGCTCAGAAACACTGTTTAGAGCGCTTACAGCGCCAGCAAACGCTGTTTTGAACGCCTTAATACAAGACTTACTACTTGTATGGAAATGGATGTGTAACATTACAAACATGATAAAACAGCTTGTTATCACATCCAAACACTGTTTTGGAACAAAATATGAGTTTTCAGTTCATTCTTCAAAAGTTGCACTTTTGCCACAAGTTATGCTCAGAAACACTGTTTAGAGCGCTTACAGCGCCAGCAAACGCTGTTTTGAACGCCTTAATACAAGACTTACTACTTGTATGGAAATGGATGTGTAACATTACAAACATGATAAAACAGCTTGTTATCACATCCAAACACTGTTTTCATTCAAAATATGAGTTTTCTTTTCATTCTTGAAAAGTTGCACTTTTGCCCCAAGTTATGCTCAGAAACACTGTTTAGAGCGCTTACAGCGCCAGCAAACGCTGTTTTGAACGCCTTAATACAAGACTTACTACTTGTATGGAAATGGATGTGTAACATTACAAACATGATAAAACAGCTTGTTATCACATCCAAAACACTGTTTTGGAACAAAATATGAGTTTTCAGTTCATTCTTCAAAAGTTGCACTTTTGCCACAAGTTATGCTCAGAAACACTGTTTAGAGCGCTTGCAGCGCCAGCAAACGCTGTTTTGAACGCCTTAATACAAGACTTACTACTTGTATGGAAATGCATGTGTAACATTACAAACATGATAAAACAGCTTGTTATCACATTCAAACACTGTTTTGGAACAAAATATGAGTTTTCAGTTCATTCTTCAAAAGTTGCACTTTTGCTCCAAGTTATGCTCAGAAACACTGTTTAGAGCGCTTACAGCGCCAGCAAACGCTGTTTTGAACGCCTTAATACAAGACTCACTACTTGTATGAAATGGATGTGTAACATTACAAACATGATAAAACAGCTTGTTATCACATCCAAACACTGTTTTCATTCAAAATATGAGTTTTCTTTTCATTCTTGAAAAGTTGCACTTTTGCCCCAAGTTATGCTCAGAAACACTGTTTAGAGCGCTTACAGCGCCAGCAAACGCTGTTTTGAACGCCTTAATACAAGACTTACTACTTGTATGGAAATGGATGTGTAACATTACAAACATGATAAAACAGCTTGTTATCACATCCAAACACTGTTTTGGAACAAAATATGAGTTTTCAGTTCATTCTTCAAAAGTTGCACTTTTGCCACAAGTTATGCTCAGAAACACTGTTTAGAGCGCTTGCAGCGCCAGCAAACGCTGTTTTGAACGCCTTAATACAAGACTTACTACTTGTATGGAAATGCATGTGTAACATTACAAACATGATAAAACAGCTTGTTATCACATCCAAACACTGTTTTGGAACAAAATATGAGTTTTCAGTTCATTCTTCAAAAGTTGCACTTTTGCTCCAAGTTATGCTCAGAAACACTGTTTAGAGCGCTTACAGCGCCAGCAAACGCTGTTTTTGAACGCCTTAATACAAGACTCACTACTTGTATGGAAATGGATGTGTAACATTACAAACATGATAAAACAGCTTGTTATCACATCCAAACACTGTTTTCATTCAAAATATGAGTTTTCTTTTCATTCTTGAAAAGTTGCACTTTTGCCACAAGTTATGCTCAGAAACACTGTTTAGAGCGCTTACAGCGCCAGCAAACGCTGTTTTGAACGACTTAATACAAGACTTACTACTTGTATGAAATGGATGTGTAACATTACAAACATGATAAAACAGCTTGTTATCACATCCAAACACTGTTTTGGAACAAAATATGAGTTTTCAGTTCATTCTTCAAAAGTTGCACTTTTGCCACAAGTTATGCTCAGAAACACTGTTTAGAGCGCTTACAGCGCCAGCAAACGCTGTTTTGAACGCCTTAATACAAGACTTACTACTTGTATGGAAATGGATGTGTAACATTACAAACATGATAAAACAGCTTGTTATCACATCCAAACACTGTTTTCATTCAAAATATGAGTTTTCTTTTCATTCTTGAAAAGTTGCACTTTTGCCCCAAGTTATGCTCAGAAACACTGTTTAGAGCGCTTACAGCGCCAGCAAACGCTGTTTTGAACGCCTTAATACAAGACTTACTACTTGTATGGAAATGGATGTGTAACATTACAAACATGATAAAACAGCTTGTTATCACATCCAAACACTGTTTTGGAACAAAATATGAGTTTTCAGTTCATTCTTCAAAAGTTGCACTTTTGCCACAAGTTATGCTCAGAAACACTGTTTAGAGCGCTTGCAGCGCCAGCAAACGCTGTTTTGAACGCCTTAATACAAGACTTACTACTTGTATGGAAATGCATGTGTAACATTACAAACATGATAAAACAGCTTGTTATCACATCCAAACACTGTTTTGGAACAAAATATGAGTTTTCAGTTCATTCTTCAAAAGTTGCACTTTTGCTCCAAGTTATGCTCAGAAACACTGTTTAGAGCGCTTACAGCGCCAGCAAACGCTGTTTTGAACGCCTTAATACAAGACTCACTACTTGTATGGAAATGGATGTGTAACATTACAAACATGATAAAACAGCTTGTTATCACATCCAAACACTGTTTTCATTTAAAATATGAGTTTCCTTTTCATTCTTGAAAAGTTGCACTTTTGCCCCAAGTTATGCCTCAGAAACACTGTTTAGAGCTCTTACAACGCCAGAAAACGCTGTTTTGAACGCCTTAATGCAAGCCTTACTACTTGTTAGGAAATGCATGTGTAACATTACAAACATGATAAAACAGCTTGTTATCACATCCAAACACTGTTTTGGAACAAAATATGAGTTTTCAGTTCATTCTTCAAAAGTTGCACTTTTGCCACAAGTTATGCTCAGAAACACTGTTTAGAGCGCTTACAGCGCCAGCAAACGCTGTTTTGAACGCCTTAATACAAGACTTACTACTTGTATGGAAATGGATGTGTAACATTACAAACATGATAAAACAGCTTGTTATCACATCCAAACACTGTTTTGGAACAAAATATGAGTTTTCAGTTCATTCTTCAAAAGTTGCACTTTTGCCACAAGTTATGCTCAGAAACACTGTTTAGAGCGCTTACAGCGCCAGCAAACGCTGTTTTGAACGCCTTAATACAAGACTTACTACTTGTATGGAAATGGATGTGTAACATTACAAACATGATAAAACAGCTTGTTATCACATCCAAACACTGTTTTCATTCAAAATATGAGTTTTCTTTTCATTCTTGAAAAGTTGCACTTTTGCCCCAAGTTATGCTCAGAAACACTGTTTAGAGCGCTTACAGCGCCAGCAAATGCTGTTTTGAACGCCTTAATACAAGACTTACTACTTGTATGGAAATGGATGTGTAACATTACAAACATGATAAAACAGCTTGTTATCACATCCAAACACTGTTTTGGAACAAAATATGAGTTTTCAGTTCATTCTTCAAAAGTTGCACTTTTGCCACAAGTTATGCTCAGAAACACTGTTTAGAGCGCTTGCAGCGCCAGCAAACGCTGTTTTGAACGCCTTAATACAAGACTTACTACTTGTATGGGAAATGCATGTGTAACATTACAAACATGATAAAACAGCTTGTTATCACATCCAAACACTGTTTTGGAACAAAATATGAGTTTTCAGTTCATTCTTCAAAAGTTGCACTTTTGCTCCAAGTTATGCTCAGAAACACTGTTTAGAGCGCTTACAGCGCCAGCAAACGCTGTTTTGAACGCCTTAATACAAGACTCACTACTTGTATGGAAATGGATGTGTAACATTACAAACATGATAAAACAGCTTGTTATCACATCCAAACACTGGTTTTCATTCAAAATATGAGTTTTCTTTTCATTCTTGAAAAGTTGCACTTTTGCCCCAAGTTATGCTCAGAAACACTGTTTAGAGCTCTTACAACGCCAGAAAACGCTGTTTTGAACGCCTTAATGCAAGCCTTACTACTTGTTAGGAAATGCATGTGTAACATTACAAACATGATAAAACAGCTTGTTATCACATCCAAACACTGTTTTGGAACAAAATATGAGTTTTCAGTTCATTCTTCAAAAGTTGCACTTTTGCTCCAAGTTATGCTCAGAAACACTGTTTAGAGCGCTTGCAGCGCGAGCAAACGCTGTTTTGAACGCCTTAATACAAGACTTACTACTTGTATGGAAATGCATGTGTAACATTACAAACATGATAAAACAGCTTGTTATCACATCCAAACACTGTTTTGGAACAAAATATGAGTTTTCAGTTCATTCTTCAAAAGTTGCACTTTTGCTCCAAGTTATGCTCAGAAACACTGTTTAGAGCGCTTACAGCGCCAGCAAACGCTGTTTTGAACGCCTTAATACAAGACTCACTACTTGTATGGAAATGGATGTGTAACATTACAAACATGATAAAACAGCTTGTTATCACATCCAAACACTGTTTTCATTTAAAATATGAGTTTTCTTTTCATTCTTGAAAAGTTGCACTTTTGCCCCAAGTTATGCTCAGAAACACTGTTTAGAGCTCTTACAACGCCAGAAAACGCTGTTTTGAACGCCTTAATGCAAGCCTTACTACTTGTTAGGAAATGCATGTGTAACATTACAAACATGATAAAACAGCTTGTTATCACATCCAAACACTGTTTTGGAACAAAATATGAGTTTTCAGTTCATTCTTCAAAAGTTGCACTTTTGCCACAAGTTATGCTCAGAAACACTGTTTAGAGCGCTTACAGCGCCAGCAAACGCTGTTTTGAACGCCTTAATACAAGACTTACTACTTGTATGGAAATGGATGTGTAACATTACAAACATGATAAAACAGCTTGTTATCACATCCAAACACTGTTTTGGAACAAAATATGAGTTTTCAGTTCATTCTTCAAAAGTTGCACTTTTGCCACAAGTTATGCTCAGAAACACTGTTTAGAGCGCTTACAGCGCCAGCAAACGCTGTTTTGAACGCCTTAATACAAGACTTACTACTTGTATGGAAATGGATGTGTAACATTACAAACATGATAAAACAGCTTGTTATCACATCCAAACACTGTTTTCATTCAAAATATGAGTTTTCTTTTCATTCTTGAAAAGTTGCACTTTTGCCCCAAGTTATGCTCAGAAACACTGTTTAGAGCGCTTACAGCGCCAGCAAACGCTGTTTTGAACGCCTTAATACAAGACTTACTACTTGTATGGAAATGGATGTGTAACATTACAAACATGATAAAACAGCTTGTTATCACATCCAAACACTGTTTTGGAACAAAATATGAGTTTTCAGTTCATTCTTCAAAAGTTGCACTTTTGCCACAAGTTATGCTCAGAAACACTGTTTAGAGCGCTTGCAGCGCCAGCAAACGCTGTTTTGAACGCCTTAATACAAGACTTACTACTTGTATGGAAATGCATGTGTAACATTACAAACATGATAAAACAGCTTGTTATCACATCCAAACACTGTTTTGGAACAAAATATGAGTTTTCAGTTCATTCTTCAAAAGTTGCACTTTTGCTCCAAGTTATGCTCAGAAACACTGTTTAGAGCGCTTACAGCGCCAGCAAACGCTGTTTTGAACGCCTTAATACAAGACTCACTACTTGTATGGAAATGGATGTGTAACATTACAAACATGATAAAACAGCTTGTTATCACATCCAAACACTGTTTTCATTCAAAATATGAGTTTTCTTTTCATTCTTGAAAAGTTGCACTTTTGCCCCAAGTTATGCTCAGAAACACTGTTTAGAGCGCTTACAGCGCCAGCAAACGCTGTTTTGAACGCCTTAATACAAGACTTACTACTTGTATGGGAAATGGATGTGTAACATTACAAACATGATAAAACAGCTTGTTATCACATCCAAACACTGTTTTGGAACAAAATATGAGTTTTCAGTTCATTCTTCAAAAGTTGCACTTTTGCTCCAAGTTATGCTCAGAAACACTGTTTAGAGCGCTTACAGCGCCAGCAAACGCTGTTTTGAACGCCTTAATACAAGACTCACTACTTGTATGGAAATGGATGTGTAACATTACAAACATGATAAAACAGCTTGTTATCACATCCAAACACTGTTTTCATTTAAAATATGAGTTTTCTTTTCATTCTTGAAAAGTTGCACTTTTGCCCCAAGTTATGCTCAGAAACACTGTTTAGAGCTCTTACAACGCCAGAAAACGCTGTTTTGAACGCCTTAATGCAAGCCTTACTACTTGTTAGGAAATGCATGTGTAACATTACAAACATGATAAAACAGCTTGTTATCACATCCAAACACTGTTTTGGAACAAAATATGAGTTTTCAGTTCATTCTTCAAAAGTTGCACTTTTGCCACAAGTTATGCTCAGAAACACTGTTTAGAGCGCTTACAGCGCCAGCAAAACGCTGTTTTGAACGCCTTAATACAAGACTTACTACTTGTATGGAAATGGATGTGTAACATTACAAACATGATAAAACAGCTTGTTATCACATCCAAACACTGTTTTGGAACAAAATATGAGTTTTCAGTTCATTCTTCAAAAGTTGCACTTTTGCCACAAGTTATGCTCAGAAACACTGTTTTAGAGCGCTTACAGCGCCAGCAAACGCTGTTTTGAACGCCTTAATACAAGACTTACTACTTGTATGGAAATGGATGTGTAACATTACAAACATGATAAAACAGCTTGTTATCACATCCAAACACTGTTTTCATTCAAAATATGAGTTTTCTTTTCATTCTTGAAAAGTTGCACTTTTGCCCCAAGTTATGCTCAGAAACACTGTTTAGAGCGCTTACAGCGCCAGCAAACGCTGTTTTGAACGCCTTAATACAAGACTTACTACTTGTATGGAAATGGATGTGTAACATTACACACATGATAAAACAGCTTGTTATCACATCCAAACACTGTTTTGGAACAAAATATGAGTTTTCAGTTCATTCTTCAAAAGTTGCACTTTTGCCACAAGTTATGCTCAGAAACACTGTTTAGAGCGCTTGCAGCGCCAGCAAACGCTGTTTTGAACGCCTTAATACAAGACTTACTACTTGTATGGAAATGCATGTGTAACATTACAAACATGATAAAACAGCTTGTTATCACATTCAAACACTGTTTTGGAACAAAATATGAGTTTTCAGTTCATTCTTCAAAAGTTGCACTTTTGCTCCAAGTTATGCTCAGAAACACTGTTTAGAGCGCTTACAGCGCCAGCAAACGCTGTTTTGAACGCCTTAATACAAGACTCACTACTTGTATGGAAATGGATGTGTAACATTACAAACATGATAAAACAGCTTGTTATCACATCCAAACACTGTTTTCATTCAAAATATGAGTTTTCTTTTCATTCTTGAAAAGTTGCACTTTTGCCCCAAGTTATGCTCAGAAACACTGTTTAGAGCTCTTACAACGCCAGCAAACGCTGTTTTGAACGCCTTAATGCAAGCCTTACTACTTGTTAGGAAATGCATGTGTAACATTACAAACATGATAAAACAGCTTGTTATCACATCCAAACACTGTTTTGGAACAAAATATGAGTTTTTCAGTTCATTCTTCAAAAGTTGCACTTTTGCCACAAGTTATGCTCAGAAACACTGTTTAGAGCGCTTGCAGCGCCAGCAAACGCTGTTTTGAACGCCTTAATACAAGACTTACTACTTGTATGGAAATGCATGTGTAACATTACAAACATGATAAAACAGCTTGTTATCATCACATCCAAACACTGTTTGGAACAAAATATGAGTTTTCAGTTCATTCTTCAAAAGTTGCACTTTTGCCACAAGTTATGCTCAGAAACACTGTTTAGAGCGCTTGCAGCGCCAGCAAACGCTGTTTTGAACGCCTTAATACAAGACTTACTACTTGTATGGAAATGGATGTGTAACATTACAAACATGATAAAACAGCTTGTTATCACATCCAAACACTGTTTTCATTTAAAATATGAGTTTCCTTTTCATTCTTGAAAAGTTGCACTTTTGCCCCAAGTTATGCTCAGAAACACTGTTTAGAGCTCTTACAACGCCAGAAAACGCTGTTTTGAACGCCTTAATGCAAGCCTTACTACTTGTTAGGAAATGCATGTGTAACATTACAAACATGATAAAACAGCTTGTTATCACATCCAAACACTGTTTTGGAACAAAATATGAGTTTTCAGTTCATTCTTCAAAAGTTGCACTTTTGCCACAAGTTATGCTCAGAAACACTGTTTAGAGCGCTTACAGCGCCAGCAAACGCTGTTTTGAACGCCTTAATACAAGACTTACTACTTGTATGGAAATGGATGTGTAACATTACAAACATGATAAAACAGCTTGTTATCACATCCAAACACTGTTTTGGAACAAAATATGAGTTTTCAGTTCATTCTTCAAAAGTTGCACTTTTGCCACAAGTTATGCTCAGAAACACTGTTTAGAGCGCTTACAGCGCCAGCAAACGCTGTTTTGAACGCCTTAATACAAGACTTACTACTTGTATGGAAATGGATGTGTAACATTACAAACATGATAAAACAGCTTGTTATCACATCCAAACACTGTTTTCATTCAAAATATGAGTTTTCTTTTCATTCTTGAAAAGTTGCACTTTTGCCCCAAGTTATGCTCAGAAACACTGTTTAGAGCGCTTACAGCGCCAGCAAACGCTGTTTTGAACGCCTTAATACAAGACTTACTACTTGTATGGAAATGGATGTGTAACATTACAAACATGATAAAACAGCTTGTTATCACATCCAAACACTGTTTTGGAACAAAATATGAGTTTTCAGTTCATTCTTCAAAAGTTGCACTTTTGCCACAAGTTATGCTCAGAAACACTGTTTAGAGCGCTTGCAGCGCCAGCAAACGCTGTTTTGAACGCCTTAATACAAGACTTACTACTTGTATGGAAATGCATGTGTAACATTACAAACATGATAAAACAGCTTGTTATCACATCCAAACACTGTTTTGGAACAAAATATGAGTTTTCAGTTCATTCTTCAAAAGTTGCACTTTTGCTCCAAGTTATGCTCAGAAACACTGTTTAGAGCGCTTACAGCGCCAGCAAACGCTGTTTTGAACGCCTTAATACAAGACTCACTACTTGTATGGAAATGGATGTGTAACATTACAAACATGATAAAACAGCTTGTTATCACATCCAAACACTGTTTTCATTCAAAATATGAGTTTTCTTTTCATTCTTGAAAAGTTGCACTTTTGCCCCAAGTTATGCTCAGAAACACTGTTTAGAGCGCTTACAGCGCCAGCAAACGCTGTTTTGAACGCCTTAATACAAGACTTACTACTTGTATGGAAATGGATGTGTAACATTACAAACATGATAAAACAGCTTGTTATCACATCCAAACACTGTTTTGGAACAAAATATGAGTTTTCAGTTCATTCTTCAAAAGTTGCACTTTTGCCACAAGTTATGCTCAGAAACACTGTTTAGAGCGCTTGCAGCGCCAGCAAACGCTGTTTTGAACGCCTTAATACAAGACTTACTACTTGTATGGAAATGCATGTGTAACATTACAAACATGATAAAACAGCTTGTTATCACATCCAAACACTGTTTTGGAACAAAATATGAGTTTTCAGTTCATTCTTCAAAAGTTGCACTTTTGCCCCAAGTTATGCTCAGAAACACTGTTTAGAGCTCTTACAACGCCAGAAAACGCTGTTTTGAACGCCTTAATGCAAGCCTTACTACTTGTTAGGAAATGCATGTGTAACATTTCAAACATGATAAAACAGCTTGTTATCACATCCAAACACTGTTTTGGAACAAAATATGAGTTTTCAGTTCATTCTTCAAAAGTTGCACTTTTGCTCCAAGTTATGCTCAGAAACACTGTTTAGAGCGCTTACAGCGCCAGCAAACGCTGTTTTGAACGCCTTAATACAAGACTCACTACTTGTATGGAAATGGATGTGTAACATTACAAACATGATAAAACAGCTTGTTATCACATCCAAACACTGTTTTCATTCAAAATATGAGTTTTCTTTTCATTCTTGAAAAGTTGCACTTTTGCCACAAGTTATGCTCAGAAACACTGTTTAGAGCGCTTACAGCGCCAGCAAACGCTGTTTTGAACGACTTAATACAAGACTTACTACTTGTATGGAAATGGATGTGTAACATTACAAACATGATAAAACAGCTTGTTATCACATCCAAACACTGTTTTGGAACAAAATATGAGTTTTCAGTTCATTCTTCAAAAGTTGCACTTTTGCCACAAGTTATGCTCAGAAACACTGTTTAGAGCGCTTACAGCGCCAGCAAACGCTGTTTTGAACCCCTTAATACAAGACTTACTACTTGTATGGAAATGGATGTGTAACATTACAAACATGATAAAACAGCTTGTTATCACATCCAAACACTGTTTTCATTCAAAATATGAGTTTTCTTTTCATTCTTGAAAAGTTGCACTTTTGCCCCAAGTTATGCTCAGAAACACTGTTTAGAGCGCTTACAGCGCCAGCAAACGCTGTTTTGAACGCCTTAATACAAGACTTACTACTTGTATGGAAATGGATGTGTAACATTACAAACATGATAAAACGGCTTGTTATCACATCCAAACACTGTTTTGGAACAAAATATGAGTTTTCAGTTCATTCTTCAAAAGTTGCACTTTTGCCACAAGTTATGCTCAGAAACACTGTTTAGAGCGCTTGCAGCGCCAGCAAACGCTGTTTTGAACGCCTTAATACAAGACTTACTACTTGTATGGAAATGCATGTGTAACATTACAAACATGATAAAACAGCTTGTTATCACATCCAAACACTGTTTTGGAACAAAATATGAGTTTTCAGTTCATTCTTCAAAAGTTGCACTTTTGCTCCAAGTTATGCTCAGAAACACTGTTTAGAGCGCTTACAGCGCCAGCAAACGCTGTTTTGAACGCCTTAATACAAGACTCACTACTTGTATGGAAATGGATGTGTAACATTACAAACATGATAAAACAGCTTGTTATCACATCCAAACACTGTTTTCATTCAAAATATGAGTTTTCTTTTCATTCTTGAAAAGTTGCACTTTTGCCCCAAGTTATGCTCAGAAACACTGTTTAGAGCTCTTACAACGCCAGAAAACGCTGTTTTGAACGCCTTAATGCAAGCCTTACTACTTGTTAGGAAATGCATGTGTAACATTACAAACATGATAAAACAGCTTGTTATCACATCCAAACACTGTTTTGGAACAAAATATGAGTTTTCAGTTCATTCTTCAAAAGTTGCACTTTTGCTCCAAGTTATGCTCAGAAACACTGTTTAGAGCGCTTACAGCGCCAGCAAACGCTGTTTTGAACGCCTTAATACAAGACTCACTACTTGTATGGAAATGGATGTGTAACATTACAAACATGATAAAACAGCTTGTTATCACATCCAAACACTGTTTTCATTCAAAATATGAGTTTTCTTTTCATTCTTGAAAAGTTGCACTTTTGCCCCAAGTTATGCTCAGAAACACTGTTTAGAGCGCTTACAGCGCCAGCAAACGCTGTTTTGAACGCCTTAATACAAGACTTACTACTTGTATGGAAATGGATGTGTAACATTACAAACATGATAAAACAGCTTGTTATCACATCCAAACACTGTTTTGGAACAAAATATGAGTTTTCAGTTCATTCTTCAAAAGTTGCACTTTTGCCACAAGTTATGCTCAGAAACACTGTTTAGAGCGCTTGCAGCGCCAGCAAACGCTTTTTTGAACGCCTTAATACAAGACTTACTACTTGTATGGAAATGCATGTGTAACATTACAAACATGATAAAACAGCTTGTTATCACATCCAAACACTGTTTTGGAACAAAAAATGAGTTTTCTTTTCATTCTTGAAAAGTTGCACTTTTGCCCCAAGTTATGCTCAGAAACACTGTTTAGAGCGCTTACAGCGCCAGCAAACGCTGTTTTGAACGCCTTAATACAAGACTTACTACTTGTATGGAAATGGATGTGTAACATTACAAACATGATAAAACAGCTTGTTATCACATCCAAACACTGTTTTGGAACAAAATATGAGTTTTCAGTTCATTCTTCAAAAGTTGCACTTTTGCCACAAGTTATGCTCAGAAACACTGTTTAGAGCGCTTGCAGCGCCAGCAAACGCTGTTTTGAACGCCTTAATACAAGACTTACTACTTGTATGGAAATGCATGTGTAACATTACAAACATGATAAAACAGCTTGTTATCACATCCAAACACTGTTTTCATTCAAAATATGAGTTTTCTTTTCATTCTTGAAAAGTTGCACTTTTGCCACAAGTTATGCTCAGAAACACTGTTTAGAGCGCTTACAGCGCCAGCAAACGCTGTTTTGAACGCCTTAATACAAGACTTACTACTTGTATGGAAATGGATGTGTAACATTACAAACATGATAAAACAGCTTGTTATCACATCCAAACACTGTTTTGGAACAAAATATGAGTTTTCAGTTCATTCTTCAAAAGTTGCACTTTTGCCACAAGTTATGCTCAGAAACACTGTTTAGAGCGCTTACAGCGCCAGCAAACGCTGTTTTGAACGCCTTAATACAAGACTTACTACTTGTATGGAAATGGATGTGTAACATTACAAACATGATAAAACAGCTTGTTATCACATCCAAACACTGTTTTCATTCAAAATATGAGTTTTCTTTTCATTCTTGAAAAGTTGCACTTTTGCCCCAAGTTATGCTCAGAAACACTGTTTAGAGCGCCTACAGCGCCAGCAAACGCTGTTTTGAACGCCTTAATACAAGACTTACTACTTGTATGGAAATGGATGTGTAACATTACAAACATGATAAAACAGCTTGTTATCACATCCAAACACTGTTTTGGAACAAAATATGAGTTTTCAGTTCATTCTTCAAAAGTTGCACTTTTGCCACAAGTTATGCTCAGAAACACTGTTTAGAGCGCTTGCAGCGCCAGCAAACGCTGTTTTGAACGCCTTAATACAAGACTTACTACTTGTATGGAAATGCATGTGTAACATTACAAACATGATAAAACAGCTTGTTATCACATCCAAACACTGTTTTCATTCAAAATATGAGTTTTCTTTTCATTCTTGAAAAGTTGCACTTTTGCCCCAAGTTATGCTCAGAAACACTGTTTAGAGCGCTTACAGCGCCAGCAAACGCTGTTTTGAACGCCTTAATACAAGACTTACTACTTGTATGGAAATGGATGTGTAACATTACAAACATGATAAAACAGCTTGTTATCACATCCAAACACTGTTTTGGAACAAAATATGAGTTTTCAGTTCATTCTTCAAAAGTTGCACTTTTGCCACAAGTTATGCTCAGAAACACTGTTTAGAGCGCTTGCAGCGCCAGCAAACGCTGTTTTGAACGCCTTAATACAAGACTTACTACTTGTATGGAAATGCATGTGTAACATTACAAACATGATAAAACAGCTTGTTATCACATCCAAACACTGTTTTGGAACAAAATATGAGTTTTCAGTTCATTCTTCAAAAGTTGCACTTTTGCTCCAAGTTATGCTCAGAAACACTGTTTAGAGCGCTTACAGCGCCAGCAAACGCTGTTTTGAACGCCTTAATACAAGACTCATTACTTGTATGGAAATGGATGTGTAACATTACAAACATGATAAAACAGCTTGTTATCACATCCAAACACTGTTTTCATTCAAAATATGAGTTTTCTTTTCATTCTTGAAAAGTTGCACTTTTGCCCCAAGTTATGCTCAGAAACACTGTTTAGAGCTCTTACAACGCCAGAAAACGCTGTTTTGAACGCCTTAATGCAAGCCTTACTACTTGTTAGGAAATGCATGTGTAACATTACAAACATGATAAAACAGCTTGTTATCACATCCAAACACTGTTTTGGAACAAAATATGAGTTTTCAGTTCATTCTTCAAAAGTTGCACTTTTGCCACAAGTTATGCTCAGAAACACTGTTTAGAGCGCTTACAGCGCCAGCAAACGCTGTTTTGAACGCCTTAATACAAGACTTACTACTTGTATGGAAATGGATGTGTAACATTACAAACATGATAAAACAGCTTGTTATCACATCCAAACACTGTTTTCATTCAAAATATGAGTTTTCTTTTCATTCTTGAAAAGTTGCACTTTTGCCCCAAGTTATGCTCAGAAACACTGTTTAGAGCGCTTACAGCGCCAGCAAACGCTGTTTTGAACGCCTTAATACAAGACTTACTACTTGTATGGAAATGGATGTGTAACATTACAAACATCATAAAACAGCTTGTTATCACATCCAAACACTGTTTTGGAACAAAATATGAGTTTTCAGTTCATTCTTCAAAAGTTGCACTTTTGCCACAAGTTATGCTCAGAAACACTGTTTAGAGCGCTTGCAGCGCCAGCAAACGCTGTTTTGAACGCCTTAATACAAGACTTACTACTTGTATGGAAATGCATGTGTAACATTACAAACATGATAAAACAGCTTGTTATCACATCCAAACACTGTTTTCATTCAAATATGAGTTTTCTTTTCATTCTTGAAAAGTTGCACTTTTGCCACAAGTTATGCTCAGAAACACTGTTTAGAGCGCTTACAGCGCCAGCAAACGCTGTTTTGAACGCCTTAATACAAGACTTACTACTTGTATGGAAATGGATGTGTAACATTACAAACATGATAAAACAGCTTGTTATCACATCCAAACACTGTTTTGGAACAAAATATGAGTTTTCAGTTCATTCTTCAAAAGTTGCACTTTTGCCACAAGTTATGCTCAGAAACACTGTTTAGAGCGCTTACAGCGCCAGCAAACGCTGTTTTGAACGCCTTAATACAAGACTTACTACTTGTATGGAAATGGATGTGTAACATTACAAACATGATAAAACAGCTTGTTATCACATCCAAACACTGTTTTCATTCAAAATATGAGTTTTCTTTTCATTCTTGAAAAGTTGCACTTTTGCCCCAAGTTATGCTCAGAAACACTGTTTAGAGCGCCTACAGCGCCAGCAAACGCTGTTTTGAACGCCTTAATACAAGACTTACTACTTGTATGGAAATGGATGTGTAACATTACAAACATGATAAAACAGCTTGTTATCACATCCAAACACTGTTTTGGAACAAAATATGAGTTTTCAGTTCATTCTTCAAAAGTTGCACTTTTGCCACAAGTTATGCTCAGAAACACTGTTTAGAGCGCTTGCAGCGCCAGCAAACGCTGTTTTGAACGCCTTAATACAAGACTTACTACTTGTATGGAAATGCATGTGTAACATTACAAACATGATAAAACAGCTTGTTATCACATCCAAACACTGTTTTCATTCAAAATATGAGTTTTCTTTTCATTCTTGAAAAGTTGCACTTTTGCCCCAAGTTATGCTCAGAAACACTGTTTAGAGCGCTTACAGCGCCAGCAAACGCTGTTTTGAACGCCTTAATACAAGACTTACTACTTGTATGGAAATGGATGTGTAACATTACAAACATGATAAAACAGCTTGTTATCACATCCAAACACTGTTTTGGAACAAAATATGAGTTTTCAGTTCATTCTTCAAAAGTTGCACTTTTGCCACAAGTTATGCTCAGAAACACTGTTTAGAGCGCTTGCAGCGCCAGCAAACGCTGTTTTGAACGCCTTAATACAAGACTTACTACTTGTATGGAAATGCATGTGTAACATTACAAACATGATAAAACAGCTTGTTATCACATCCAAACACTGTTTTGGAACAAAATATGAGTTTTCAGTTCATTCTTCAAAAGTTGCACTTTTGCTCCAAGTTATGCTCAGAAACACTGTTTAGAGCGCTTACAGCGCCAGCAAACGCTGTTTTGAACGCCTTAATACAAGACTCATTACTTGTATGGAAATGGATGTGTAACATTACAAACATGATAAAACAGCTTGTTATCACATCCAAACACTGTTTTCATTCAAAATATGAGTTTTCTTTTCATTCTTGAAAAGTTGCACTTTTGCCCCAAGTTATGCTCAGAAACACTGTTTAGAGCTCTTACAACGCCAGAAAACGCTGTTTTGAACGCCTTAATGCAAGCCTTACTACTTGTTAGGAAATGCATGTGTAACATTACAAACATGATAAAACTTATCACATCCAAACACTGTTTTGGAACAAAATATGAGTTTTCAGTTCATTCTTCAAAAGTTGCACTTTTGCCACAAGTTATGCTCAGAAACACTGTTTAGAGCGCTTGCAGCGCCAGCAAACGCTGTTTTGAACGCCTTAATACAAGACTTACTACTTGTATGGAAATGGATGTGTAACATTACAAACATGATAAAACAGCTTGTTATCACATCCAAACACTGTTTTCATTCAAAATATGAGTTTTCTTTTCATTCTTGAAAAGTTGCACTTTTGCCCCAAGTTATGCTCAGAAACACTGTTTAGAGCGCTTACAGCGCCAGCAAACGCTGTTTTGAACGCCTTAATACAAGACTTACTACTTGTATGGAAATGGATGTGTAACATTACAAACATGATAAAACAGCTTGTTATCACATCCAAACACTGTTTTGGAACAAAATATGAGTTTTCAGTTCATTCTTCAAAAGTTGCACTTTTGCCCACAAGTTATGCTCAGAAACACTGTTTAGAGCGCTTGCAGCGCCAGCAAACGCTGTTTTGAACGCCTTAATACAAGACTTACTACTTGTATGGAAATGGATGTGTAACATTACAAACATGATAAAACAGCTTGTTATCACATCCAAACACTGTTTTCATTCAAAATATGAGTTTTCTTTTCATTCTTGAAAAGTTGCACTTTTGCCCCAAGTTATGCTCAGAAACACTGTTTAGAGCGCTTACAGCGCCAGCAAACGCTGTTTTGAACGCCTTAATACAAGACTTACTACTTGTATGGAAATGGATGTGTAACACATTACAAACATGATAAAACAGCTTGTTATCACATCCAAACACTGTTTTGGAACAAAATATGAGTTTTCAGTTCATTCTTCAAAAGTTGCACTTTTGCCACAAGTTATGCTCAGAAACACTGTTTAGAGCGCTTGCAGCGCCAGCAAACGCTGTTTTGAACGCCTTAATACAAGACTTACTACTTGTATGGAAATGCATGTGTAACATTACAAACATGATAAAACAGCTTGTTATCACATCCAAACACTGTTTTGGAACAAAATATGAGTTTTCAGTTCATTCTTCAAAAGTTGCACTTTTGCTCCAAGTTATGCTCAGAAACACTGTTTAGAGCGCTTACAGCGCCAGCAAACGCTGTTTTGAACGCCTTAATACAAGACTCACTACTTGTATGGAAATGGATGTGTAACATTACAAACATGATAAAACAGCTTGTTATCACATCCAAACACTGTTTTCATTCAAAATATGAGTTTTCTTTTCATTCTTGAAAAGTTGCACTTTTGCCCCAAGTTATGCTCAGAAACACTGTTTAGAGCGCTTACAGCGCCAGCAAACGCTGTTTTGAACGCCTTAATACAAGACTTACTACTTGTATGGAAATGGATGTGTAACATTACAAACATGATAAAACAGCTTGTTATCACATCCAAACACTGTTTTGGAACAAAATATGAGTTTTCAGTTCATTCTTCAAAAGTTGCACTTTTGCCACAAGTTATGCTCAGAAACACTGTTTAGAGCGCTTGCAGCGCCAGCAAACGCTGTTTTGAACGCCTTAATACAAGACTTACTACTTGTATGGAAATGCATGTGTAACATTACAAACATGATAAAACAGCTTGTTATCACATCCAAACACTGTTTTGGAACAAAATATGAGTTTTCAGTTCATTCTTCAAAAGTTGCACTTTTGCTCCAAGTTATGCTCAGAAACACTGTTTAGAGCGCTTACAGCGCCAGCAAACGCTGTTTTGAACGCCTTAATACAAGACTCACTACTTGTATGGAAATGGATGTGTAACATTACAAACATGATAAAACAGCTTGTTATCACATCCAAACACTGTTTTCATTCAAAATATGAGTTTTCTTTTCATTCTTGAAAAGTTGCACTTTTGCCACAAGTTATGCTCAGAAACACTGTTTAGAGCGCTTACAGCGCCAGCAAACGCTGTTTTGAACGACTTAATACAAGACTTACTACTTGTATGGAAATGGATGTGTAACATTACAAACATGATAAAACAGCTTGTTATCACATCCAAACACTGTTTTGGAACAAAATATGAGTTTTCAGTTCATTCTTCAAAAGTTGCACTTTTGCCACAAGTTATGCTCAGAAACACTGTTTAGAGCGCTTACAGCGCCAGCAAACGCTGTTTTGAACGCCTTAATACAAGACTTACTACTTGTATGGAAATGGATGTGTAACATTACAAACATGATAAAACAGCTTGTTATCACATCCAAACACTGTTTTCATTCAAAATATGAGTTTTCTTTTCATTCTTGAAAAGTTGCACTTTTGCCCCAAGTTATGCTCAGAAACACTGTTTAGAGCGCTTACAGCGCCAGCAAACGCTGTTTTGAACGCCTTAATACAAGACTTACTACTTGTATGGAAATGGATGTGTAACATTACAAACATGATAAAACAGCTTGTTATCACATCCAAACACTGTTTTGGAACAAAATATGAGTTTTCAGTTCATTCTTCAAAAGTTGCACTTTTGCCACAAGTTATGCTCAGAAACACTGTTTAGAGCGCTTGCAGCGCCAGCAAACGCTGTTTTGAACGCCTTAATACAAGACTTACTACTTGTATGGAAATGCATGTGTAACATTACAAACATGATAAAACAGCTTGTTATCACATCCAAACACTGTTTTGGAACAAAATATGAGTTTTCAGTTCATTCTTCAAAAGTTGCACTTTTGCTCCAAGTTATGCTCAGAAACACTGTTTAGAGCGCTTACAGCGCCAGCAAACGCTGTTTTGAACACCTTAATACAAGACTCACTACTTGTATGGAAATGGATGTGTAACATTACAAACATGATAAAACAGCTTGTTATCACATCCAAACACTGTTTTCATTTAAAATATGAGTTTCCTTTTCATTCTTGAAAAGTTGCACTTTTGCCCCAAGTTATGCTCAGAAACACTGTTTAGAGCTCTTACAACGCCAGAAAACGCTGTTTTGAACGCCTTAATGCAAGCCTTACTACTTGTTAGGAAATGCATGTGTAACATTACAAACATGATAAAACAGCTTGTTATCACATCCAAACACTGTTTTGGAACAAAATATGAGTTTTCAGTTCATTCTTCAAAAGTTGCACTTTTGCCACAAGTTATGCTCAGAAACACTGTTTAGAGCGCTTACAGCGCCAGCAAACGCTGTTTTGAACGCCTTAATACAAGACTTACTACTTGTATGGAAATGGATGTGTAACATTACAAACATGATAAAACAGCTTGTTATCACATCCAAACACTGTTTTGGAACAAAATATGAGTTTTCAGTTCATTCTTCAAAAGTTGCACTTTTGCCACAAGTTATGCTCAGAAACACTGTTTAGAGCGCTTACAGCGCCAGCAAACGCTGTTTTGAACGCCTTAATACAAGACTTACTACTTGTATGGAAATGGATGTGTAACATTACAAACATGATAAAACAGCTTGTTATCACATCCAAACACTGTTTTCATTCAAAATATGAGTTTTCTTTTCATTCTTGAAAAGTTGCACTTTTGCCACAAGTTATGCTCAGAAACACTGTTTAGAGCGCTTGCAGCGCCAGCAAACGCTGTTTTGAACGCCTTAATACAAGACTTACTACTTGTATGGAAATGCATGTGTAACATTACAAACATGATAAAACAGCTTGTTATCACATCCAAACACTGTTTTGGAACAAAATATGAGTTTTCAGTTCATTCTTCAAAAGTTGCACTTTTGCTCCAAGTTATGCTCAGAAACACTGTTTAGAGCGCTTACAGCGCCAGCAAACGCTGTTTTGAACGCCTTAATACAAGACTCACTACTTGTATGGAAATGGATGTGTAACATTACAAACATGATAAAACAGCTTGTTATCACATCCAAACACTGTTTTCATTCAAAATATGAGTTTTCTTTTCATTCTTGAAAAGTTGCACTTTTGCCCCCAAGTTATGCTCAGAAACACTGTTTAGAGCGCTTACAGCGCCAGCAAACGCTGTTTTGAACGCCTTAATACAAGACTTACTACTTGTATGGAAATGGATGTGTAACATTACAAACATGATAAAACAGCTTGTTATCACATCCAAACACTGTTTTGGAACAAAATATGAGTTTTCAGTTCATTCTTCAAAAGTTGCACTTTTGCCACAAGTTATGCTCAGAAACACTGTTTAGAGCGCTTGCAGCGCCAGCAAACGCTGTTTTGAACGCCTTAATACAAGACTTACTACTTGTATGGAAATGCATGTGTAACATTACAAACATGATAAAACAGCTTGTTATCACATCCAAACACTGTTTTGGAACAAAATATGAGTTTTCAGTTCATTCTTCAAAAGTTGCACTTTTGCCCCAAGTTATGCTCAGAAACACTGTTTAGAGCTCTTACAACGCCAGAAAACGCTGTTTTGAACGCCTTAATGCAAGCCTTACTACTTGTTAGGAAATGCATGTGTAACATTACAAACATGATAAAACAGCTTGTTATCACATCCAAACACTGTTTTGGAACAAAATATGAGTTTTCAGTTCATTCTTCAAAAGTTGCACTTTTGCTCCAAGTTATGCTCAGAAACACTGTTTAGAGCGCTTACAGCGCCAGCAAACGCTGTTTTGAACGCCTTAATACAAGACTCACTACTTGTATGGAAATGGATGTGTAACATTACAAACATGATAAAACAGCTTGTTATCACATCCAAACACTGTTTTCATTCAAAATATGAGTTTTCTTTTCATTCTTGAAAAGTTGCACTTTTGCCACAAGTTATGCTCAGAAACACTGTTTAGAGCGCTTACAGCGCCAGCAAACGCTGTTTTGAACGACTTAATACAAGACTTACTACTTGTATGGAAATGGATGTGTAACATTACAAACATGATAAAACAGCTTGTTATCACATCCAAACACTGTTTTGGAACAAAATATGAGTTTTCAGTTCATTCTTCAAAAGTTGCACTTTTGCCACAAGTTATGCTCAGAAACACTGTTTAGAGCGCTTACAGCGCCAGCAAACGCTGTTTTGAACGCCTTAATACAAGACTTACTACTTGTATGGAAATGGATGTGTAACATTACAAACATGATAAAACAGCTTGTTATCACATCCAAACACTGTTTTCATTCAAAATATGAGTTTTCTTTTCATTCTTGAAAAGTTGCACTTTTGCCCCAAGTTATGCTCAGAAACACTGTTTAGAGCGCTTACAGCGCCAGCAAACGCTGTTTTGAACGCCTTAATACAAGACTTACTACTTGTATGGAAATGGATGTGTAACATTACAAACATGATAAAACGGCTTGTTATCACATCCAAACACTGTTTTGGAACAAAATATGAGTTTTCAGTTCATTCTTCAAAAGTTGCACTTTTGCCACAAGTTATGCTCAGAAACACTGTTTAGAGCGCTTGCAGCGCCAGCAAACGCTGTTTTGAACGCCTTAATACAAGACTTACTACTTGTATGGAAATGCATGTGTAACATTACAAACATGATAAAACAGCTTGTTATCACATCCAAACACTGTTTTGGAACAAAATATGAGTTTTCAGTTCATTCTTCAAAAGTTGCACTTTTGCTCCAAGTTATGCTCAGAAACACTGTTTAGAGCGCTTACAGCGCCAGCAAACGCTGTTTTGAACGCCTTAATACAAGACTCACTACTTGTATGGAAATGGATGTGTAACATTACAAACATGATAAAACAGCTTGTTATCACATCCAAACACTGTTTTCATTCAAAATATGAGTTTTCTTTTCATTCTTGAAAAGTTGCACTTTTGCCCCAAGTTATGCTCAGAAACACTGTTTAGAGCTCTTACAACGCCAGAAAACGCTGTTTTGAACGCCTTAATGCAAGCCTTACTACTTGTTAGGAAATGCATGTGTAACATTACAAACATGATAAAACAGCTTGTTATCACATCCAAACACTGTTTTGGAACAAAATATGAGTTTTCAGTTCATTCTTCAAAAGTTGCACTTTTGCTCCAAGTTATGCTCAGAAACACTGTTTAGAGCGCTTACAGCGCCAGCAAACGCTGTTTTGAACGCCTTAATACAAGACTCACTACTTGTATGGAAATGGATGTGTAACATTACAAACATGATAAAACAGCTTGTTATCACATCCAAACACTGTTTTGGAACAAAATATGAGTTTTCAGTTCATTCTTCAAAAGTTGCACTTTTGCCACAAGTTATGCTCAGAAACACTGTTTAGAGCGCTTGCAGCGCCAGCAAACGCTGTTTTGAACGCCTTAATACAAGACTTACTACTTGTATGGAAATGCATGTGTAACATTACAAACATGATAAAACAGCTTGTTATCACATCCAAACACTGTTTTGGAACAAAAAATGAGTTTTCAGTTCATTCTTCAAAAGTTGCACTTTTGCCACAAGTTATGCTCAGAAACACTGTTTAGAGCGCTTACAGCGCCAGCAAACGCTGTTTTGAACGCCTTAATACAAGACTTACTACTTGTATGGAAATGCATGTGTAACATTACAAACATGATAAAACAGCTTGTTATCACATCCAAACACTGTTTTGGAACAAAATATGAGTTTTCAGTTCATTCTTCAAAAGTTGCACTTTTGCTCCAAGTTATGCTCAGAAACACTGTTTAGAGCGCTTACAGCGCCAGCAAACGCTGTTTTGAACGCCTTAATACAAGACTCACTACTTGTATGGAAATGGATGTGTAACATTACAAACATGATAAAACAGCTTGTTATCACATCCAAACACTGTTTTCATTCAAAATATGAGTTTTCTTTTCATTCTTGAAAAGTTGCACTTTTGCCCCAAGTTATGCTCAGAAACACTGTTTAGAGCTCTTACAACGCCAGAAAACGCTGTTTTGAACGCCTTAATGCAAGCCTTACTACTTGTTAGGAAATGCATGTGTAACATTACAAACATGATAAAACAGCTTGTTATCACATCCAAACACTGTTTTGGAACAAAATATGAGTTTTCAGTTCATTCTTCAAAAGTTGCACTTTTGCCACAAGTTATGCTCAGAAACACTGTTTAGAGCGCTTACAGCGCCAGCAAACGCTGTTTTGAACGCCTTAATACAAGACTCACTACTTGTTTGGAAATGCATGTGTAACATTACAAACATGATAAAACAGCTTGTTATCACATCCAAACACTGTTTTCATTCAAAATATGAGTTTTCTTTTCATTCTTGAAAAGTTGCACTTTTGCCCCAAGTTATGCTCAGAAACACTGTTTAGAGCTCTTACAACGCCAGAAAACGCTGTTTTGAACGCCTTAATGCAAGCCTTACTACTTGTTAGGAAATGCATGTGTAACATTACAAACATGATAAAACAGCTTGTTATCACATCCAAACACTGTTTTGGAACAAAATATGAGTTTTCAGTTCATTCTTCAAAAGTTGCACTTTTGCCACAAGTTATGCTCAGAAACACTGTTTAGAGCGCTTGCAGCGCCAGCAAACGCTGTTTTGAACGCCTTAATACAAGACTTACTACTTGTATGGAAATGCATGTGTAACATTACAAACATGATAAAACAGCTTGTTATCACATCCAAACACTGTTTTGGAACAAAATATGAGTTTTCAGTTCATTCTTCAAAAGTTGCACTTTTGCTCCAAGTTATGCTCAGAAACACTGTTTAGAGCGCTTACAGCGCCAGCAAACGCTGTTTTGAACGCCTTAATACAAGACTCACTACTTGTATGGAAATGGATGTGTAACATTACAAACATGATAAAACAGCTTGTTATCACATCCAAACACTGTTTTCATTTAAAATATGAGTTTTCTTTTCATTCTTGAAAAGTTGCACTTTTGCCCCAAGTTATGCTCAGAAACACTGTTTAGAGCTCTTACAACGCCAGAAAACGCTGTTTTGAACGCCTTAATGCAAGCCTTACTACTTGTTAGGAAATGCATGTGTAACATTACAAACATGATAAAACAGCTTGTTATCACATCCAAACACTGTTTTGGAACAAAATATGAGTTTTCAGTTCATTCTTCAAAAGTTGCACTTTTGCCACAAGTTATGCTCAGAAACACTGTTTAGAGCGCTTACAGCGCCAGCAAACGCTGTTTTGAACGCCTTAATACAAGACTTACTACTTGTATGGAAATGGATGTGTAACATTACAAACATGATAAAACAGCTTGTTATCACATCCAAACACTGTTTTCATTCAAAATATGAGTTTTCTTTTCATTCTTGAAAAGTTGCACTTTTGCCCCAAGTTATGCTCAGAAACACTGTTTAGAGCGCTTACAGCGCCAGCAAACGCTGTTTTGAACGCCTTAATACAAGACTTACTACTTGTATGGAAATGGATGTGTAACATTACAAACATGATAAAACAGCTTGTTATCACATCCAAACACTGTTTTGGAACAAAATATGAGTTTTCAGTTCATTCTTCAAAAGTTGCACTTTTGCCACAAGTTATGCTCAGAAACACTGTTTAGAGCGCTTGCAGCGCCAGCAAACGCTGTTTTGAACGCCTTAATACAAGACTTACTACTTGTATGGAAATGCATGTGTAACATTACAAACATGATAAAACAGCTTGTTATCACATCCAAACACTGTTTTCATTCAAAATATGAGTTTTCTTTTCATTCTTGAAAAGTTGCACTTTTGCCACAAGTTATGCTCAGAAACACTGTTTAGAGCGCTTACAGCGCCAGCAAACGCTGATTTGAACGCCTTAATACAAGACTTACTACTTGTATGGAAATGGATGTGTAACATTACAAACATGATAAAACAGCTTGTTATCACATCCAAACACTGTTTTGGAACAAAATATGAGTTTTCAGTTCATTCTTCAAAAGTTGCACTTTTGCCACAAGTTATGCTCAGAAACACTGTTTAGAGCGCTTACAGCGCCAGCAAACGCTGTTTTGAACGCCTTAATACAAGACTTACTACTTGTATGGAAATGGATGTGTAACATTACAAACATGATAAAACAGCTTGTTATCACATCCAAACACTGTTTTCATTCAAAATATGAGTTTTCTTTTCATTCTTGAAAAGTTGCACTTTTGCCCCAAGTTATGCTCAGAAACACTGTTTAGAGCGCCTACAGCGCCAGCAAACGCTGTTTTGAACGCCTTAATACAAGACTTACTACTTGTATGGAAATGGATGTGTAACATTACAAACATGATAAAACAGCTTGTTATCACATCCAAACACTGTTTTGGAACAAAATATGAGTTTTCAGTTCATTCTTCAAAAGTTGCACTTTTGCCACAAGTTATGCTCAGAAACACTGTTTAGAGCGCTTGCAGCGCCAGCAAACGCTGTTTTGAACGCCTTAATACAAGACTTACTACTTGTATGGAAATGCATGTGTAACATTACAAACATGATAAAACAGCTTGTTATCACATCCAAACACTGTTTTCATTCAAAATATGAGTTTTCTTTTCATTCTTGAAAAGTTGCACTTTTGCCCCAAGTTATGCTCAGAAACACTGTTTAGAGCGCTTACAGCGCCAGCAAACGCTGTTTTGAACGCCTTAATACAAGACTTACTACTTGTATGGAAATGGATGTGTAACATTACAAACATGATAAAACAGCTTGTTATCACATCCAAACACTGTTTTGGAACAAAATATGAGTTTTCAGTTCATTCTTCAAAAGTTGCACTTTTGCCACAAGTTATGCTCAGAAACACTGTTTAGAGCGCTTGCAGCGCCAGCAAACGCTGTTTTGAACGCCTTAATACAAGACTTACTACTTGTATGGAAATGCATGTGTAACATTACAAACATGATAAAACAGCTTGTTATCACATCCAAACACTGTTTTGGAACAAAATATGAGTTTTCAGTTCATTCTTCAAAAGTTGCACTTTTGCTCCAAGTTATGCTCAGAAACACTGTTTAGAGCGCTTACAGCGCCAGCAAACGCTGTTTTGAACGCCTTAATACAAGACTCATTACTTGTATGGAAATGGATGTGTAACATTACAAACATGATAAAACAGCTTGTTATCACATCCAAACACTGTTTTCATTCAAAATATGAGTTTTCTTTTCATTCTTGAAAAGTTGCACTTTTGTCCCCAAGTTATGCTCAGAAACACTGTTTAGAGCTCTTACAACGCCAGAAAACGCTGTTTTGAACGCCTTAATGCAAGCCTTACTACTTGTTAGGAAATGCATGTGTAACATTACAAACATGATAAAACAGCTTGTTATCACATCCAAACACTGTTTTGGAACAAAATATGAGTTTTCAGTTCATTCTTCAAAAGTTGCACTTTTGCTCCAAGTTATGCTCAGAAACACTGTTTAGAGCGCTTACAGCGCCAGCAAACGCTGTTTTGAACGCCTTAATACAAGACTCACTACTTGTATGGAAATGGATGTGTAACATTACAAACATGATAAAACAGCTTGTTATCACATCCAAACACTGTTTTCATTCAAAATATGAGTTTTCTTTTCATTCTTGAAAAGTTGCACTTTTGCCCCAAGTTATGCTCAGAAACACTGTTTAGAGCTCTTACAACGCCAGAAAACGCTGTTTTGGAACGCCTTAATGCAAGCCTTACTACTTGTTAGGAAATGCATGTGTAACATTACAAACATGATAAAACAGCTTGTTATCACATCCAAACACTGTTTTGGAACAAAATATGAGTTTTCAGTTCATTCTTCAAAAGTTGCACTTTTGCTCCAAGTTATGCTCAGAAACACTGTTTAGAGCGCTTACAGCGCCAGCAAACGCTGTTTTGAACGCCTTAATACAAGACTCACTACTTGTATGGAAATGGATGTGTAACATTACAAACATGATAAAACAGCTTGTTATCACATCCAAACACTGTTTTCATTCAAATATGAGTTTTCTTTTCATTCTTGAAAAGTTGCACTTTTGCCCCAAGTTATGCTCAGAAACACTGTTTAGAGCGCTTACAGCGCCAGCAAACGCTGTTTTGAACGCCTTAATACAAGACTTACTACTTGTATGGAAATGGATGTGTAACATTACAAACATGATAAAACAGCTTGTTATCACATCCAAACACTGTTTTGGAACAAAATATGAGTTTTCAGTTCATTCTTCAAAAGTTGCACTTTTGCTCCAAGTTATGCTCAGAAACACTGTTTAGAGCGCTTACAGCGCCAGCAAACGCTGTTTGAACGCCTTAATACAAGACTCACTACTTGTATGGAAATGGATGTGTAACATTACAAACATGATAAAACAGCTTGTTATCACATCCAAACACTGTTTTCATTCAAAATATGAGTTTTCTTTTCATTCTTGAAAAGTTGCACTTTTGCCCCAAGTTATGCTCAGAAACACTGTTTAGAGCTCTTACAACGCCAGAAAACGCTGTTTTGAACGCCTTAATGCAAGCCTTACTACTTGTTAGGAATGCATGTGTAACATTACAAACATGATAAAACAGCTTGTTATCACATCCAAACACTGTTTTGGAACAAAATATGAGTTTTCAGTTCATTCTTCAAAAGTTGCACTTTTGCTCCAAGTTTATGCTCAGAAACACTGTTTAGAGCGCTTACAGCGCCAGCAAACGCTGTTTTGAACGCCTTAATACAAGACTCACTACTTGTATGGAAATGGATGTGTAACATTACAAACATGATAAAACAGCTTGTTATCACATCCAAACACTGTTTTCATTCAAAATATGAGTTTTCTTTTCATTCTTGAAAAGTTGCACTTTTGCCCAAGTTATGCTCAGAAACACTGTTTAGAGCGCTTACAGCGCCAGCAAACGCTGTTTTGAACGCCTTAATACAAGACTTACTACTTGTATGGAAATGGATGTGTAACATTACAAACATGATAAAACAGCTTGTTATCACATCCAAACACTGTTTGGAACAAAATATGAGTTTTCAGTTCATTCTTCAAAAGTTGCACTTTTGCCACAAGTTATGCTCAGAAACACTGTTTAGAGTGCTTGCAGCGCCAGCAAACGCTGTTTTGAACGCCTTAATACAAGACTTACTACTTGTATGGAAATGCATGTGTAACATTACAAACATGATAAAACAGCTTGTTATCACATCCAAACACTGTTTTGGAACAAAAAATGAGTTTTCAGTTCATTCTTCAAAAGTTGCACTTTTGCCACAAGTTATGCTCAGAAACACTGTTTAGAGCGCTTACAGCGCCAGCAAACGCTGTTTTGAACGCCTTAATACAAGACTTACTACTTGTATGGAAATGCATGTGTAACATTACAAACATGATAAAACAGCTTGTTATCACATCCAAACACTGTTTTGGAACAAAATATGAGTTTTCAGTTCATTCTTCAAAAGTTGCACTTTTGCTCCAAGTTATGCTCAGAAACACTGTTTAGAGCGCTTACAGCGCCAGCAAACGCTGTTTTGAACGCCTTAATACAAGACTCACTACTTGTATGGAAATGGATGTGTAACATTACAAACATGATAAAACAGCTTGTTATCACATCCAAACACTGTTTTCATTCAAAATATGAGTTTTCTTTTCATTCTTGAAAAGTTGCACTTTTGCCCCAAGTTATGCTCAGAAACACTGTTTAGAGCTCTTACAACGCCAGAAAACGCTGTTTTGAACGCCTTAATGCAAGCCTTACTACTTGTTAGGAAATGCATGTGTAACATTACAAACATGATAAAACAGCTTGTTATCACATCCAAACACTGTTTTGGAACAAAATATGAGTTTTCAGTTCTTTCTTCAAAAGTTGCACTTTTGCCACAAGTTATGCTCAGAAACACTGTTTAGAGCGCTTACAGCGCCAGCAAACGCTGTTTTGAACGCCTTAATACAAGACTCACTACTTGTTTGGAAATGCATGTGTAACATTACAAACATGATAAAACAGCTTGTTATCACATCCAAACACTGTTTTCATTCAAAATATGAGTTTTCTTTTCATTCTTGAAAAGTTGCACTTTTGCCCCAAGTTATGCTCAGAAACACTGTTTAGAGCTCTTACAACGCCAGAAAACGCTGTTTTGAACGCCTTAATGCAAGCCTTACTACTTGTTAGGAAATGCATGTGTAACATTACAAACATGATAAAACAGCTTGTTATCACATCCAAACACTGTTTTGGAACAAAATATGAGTTTTCAGTTCATTCTTCAAAAGTTGCACTTTTGCCACAAGTTATGCTCAGAAACACTGTTTAGAGCGCTTGCAGCGCCAGCAAACGCTGTTTTGAACGCCTTAATACAAGACTTACTACTTGTATGGAAATGCATGTGTAACATTACAAACATGATAAAACAGCTTGTTATCACATCCAAACACTGTTTTCATTCAAAATATGAGTTTTCTTTTCATTCTTGAAAAGTTGCACTTTTGCCCCAAGTTATGCTCAGAAACACTGTTTAGAGCGCTTGCAGCGCCAGCAAACGCTGTTTTGAACGCCTTAATACAAGACTTACTACTTGTATGGAAATGCATGTGTAACATTACAAACATGATAAAACAGCTTGTTATCACATCCAAACACTGTTTTGGAACAAAATATGAGTTTTCAGTTCATTCTTCAAAAGTTGCACTTTTGCTCCAAGTTATGCTCAGAAACACTGTTTAGAGCGCTTACAGCGCCAGCAAACGCTGTTTTGAACGCCTTAATACAAGACTCATTACTTGTATGGAAATGGATGTGTAACATTACAAACATGATAAAACAGCTTGTTATCACATCCAAACACTGTTTTCATTCAAAATATGAGTTTTCTTTTCATTCTTGAAAAGTTGCACTTTTGCCCCAAGTTATGCTCAGAAACACTGTTTAGAGCTCTTACAACGCCAGAAAACGCTGTTTTGAACGCCTTAATGCAAGCCTTACTACTTGTTAGGAAATGCATGTGTAACATTACAAACATGATAAAACAGCTTGTTATCACATCCAAACACTGTTTTGGAACAAAATATGAGTTTTCAGTTCATTCTTCAAAAGTTGCACTTTTGCTCCAAGTTATGCTCAGAAACACTGTTTAGAGCGCTTACAGCGCCAGCAAACGCTGTTTTGAACGCCTTAATACAAGACTCACTACTTGTATGGAAATGGATGTGTAACATTACAAACATGATAAAACAGCTTGTTATCACATCCAAACACTGTTTTCATTCAAAATATGAGTTTTCTTTTCATTCTTGAAAAGTTGCACTTTTGCCCCAAGTTATGCTCAGAAACACTGTTTAGAGCTCTTACAACGCCAGAAAACGCTGTTTTGAACGCCTTAATGCAAGCCTTACTACTTGTTAGGAAATGCATGTGTAACATTACAAACATGATAAAACAGCTTGTTATCACATCCAAACACTGTTTTGGAACAAAATATGAGTTTTCAGTTCATTCTTCAAAAGTTGCACTTTTGCTCCAAGTTATGCTCAGAAACACTGTTTAGAGCGCTTACAGCGCCAGCAAACGCTGTTTTGAACGCCTTAATACAAGACTCACTACTTGTATGGAAATGGATGTGTAACATTACAAACATGATAAAACAGCTTGTTATCACATCCAAACACTGTTTTCATTCAAAATATGAGTTTTCTTTTCATTCTTGAAAAGTTGCACTTTTGCCCCAAGTTATGCTCAGAAACACTGTTTAGAGCGCTTACAGCGCCAGCAAACGCTGTTTTGAACGCCTTAATACAAGACTTACTACTTGTATGGAAATGGATGTGTAACATTACAAACATGATAAAACAGCTTGTTATCACATCCAAACACTGTTTTGGAACAAAATATGAGTTTTCAGTTCATTCTTCAAAAGTTGCACTTTTGCCACAAGTTATGCTCAGAAACACTGTTTAGAGTGCTTGCAGCGCCAGCAAACGCTGTTTTGAACGCCTTAATACAAGACTTACTACTTGTATGGAAATGCATGTGTAACATTACAAACATGATAAAACAGCTTGTTATCACATCCAAACACTGTTTTGGAACAAAAAATGAGTTTTCAGTTCATTCTTCAAAAGTTGCACTTTTGCCACAAGTTATGCTCAGAAACACTGTTTAGAGCGCTTACAGCGCCAGCAAACGCTGTTTTGAACGCCTTAATACAAGACTTACTACTTGTATGGAAATGCATGTGTAACATTACAAACATGATAAAACAGCTTGTTATCACATCCAAACACTGTTTTGGAACAAAATATGAGTTTTCAGTTCATTCTTCAAAAGTTGCACTTTTGCTCCAAGTTATGCTCAGAAACACTGTTTAGAGCGCTTACAGCGCCAGCAAACGCTGTTTTGAACGCCTTAATACAAGACTCACTACTTGTATGGAAATGGATGTGTAACATTACAAACATGATAAAACAGCTTGTTATCACATCCAAACACTGTTTTCATTCAAAATATGAGTTTTCTTTTCATTCTTGAAAAGTTGCACTTTTGCCCCAAGTTATGCTCAGAAACACTGTTTAGAGCTCTTACAACGCCAGAAAACGCTGTTTTGAACGCCTTAATGCAAGCCTTACTACTTGTTAGGAAATGCATGTGTAACATTACAAACATGATAAAACAGCTTGTTATCACATCCAAACACTGTTTTGGAACAAAATATGAGTTTTCAGTTCATTCTTCAAAAGTTGCACTTTTGCCACAAGTTATGCTCAGAAACACTGTTTAGAGCGCTTACAGCGCCAGCAAACGCTGTTTTGAACGCCTTAATACAAGACTCACTACTTGTTTGGAAATGCATGTGTAACATTACAAACATGATAAAACAGCTTGTTATCACATCCAAACACTGTTTTCATTCAAAATATGAGTTTTCTTTTCATTCTTGAAAAGTTGCACTTTTGCCCCAAGTTATGCTCAGAAACACTGTTTAGAGCTCTTACAACGCCAGAAAACGCTGTTTTGAACGCCTTAATGCAAGCCTTACTACTTGTTAGGAAATGCATGTGTAACATTACAAACATGATAAAACAGCTTGTTATCACATCCAAACACTGTTTTGGAACAAAATATGAGTTTTCAGTTCATTCTTCAAAAGTTGCACTTTTGCCACAAGTTATGCTCAGAAACACTGTTTAGAGCGCTTGCAGCGCCAGCAAACGCTGTTTTGAACGCCTTAATACAAGACTTACTACTTGTATGGAAATGCATGTGTAACATTACAAACATGATAAAACAGCTTGTTATCACATCCAAACACTGTTTTGGAACAAAATATGAGTTTTCAGTTCATTCTTCAAAAGTTGCACTTTTGCTCCAAGTTATGCTCAGAAACACTGTTTAGAGCGCTTACAGCGCCAGCAAACGCTGTTTTGAACGCCTTAATACAAGACTCACTACTTGTATGGAAATGGATGTGTAACATTACAAACATGATAAAACAGCTTGTTATCACATCCAAACACTGTTTTCATTTAAAATATGAGTTTTCTTTTCATTCTTGAAAAGTTGCACTTTTGCCCCAAGTTATGCTCAGAAACACTGTTTAGAGCTCTTACAACGCCAGAAAACGCTGTTTTGAACGCCTTAATGCAAGCCTTACTACTTGTTAGGAAATGCATGTGTAACATTACAAACATGATAAAACAGCTTGTTATCACATCCAAACACTGTTTTGGAACAAAATATGAGTTTTCAGTTCATTCTTCAAAAGTTGCACTTTTGCCACAAGTTATGCTCAGAAACACTGTTTAGAGCGCTTACAGCGCCAGCAAACGCTGTTTTGAACGCCTTAATACAAGACTTACTACTTGTATGGAAATGGATGTGTAACATTACAAACATGATAAAACAGCTTGTTATCACATCCAAACACTGTTTTCATTCAAAATATGAGTTTTCTTTTCATTCTTGAAAAGTTGCACTTTTGCCCCAAGTTATGCTCAGAAACACTGTTTAGAGCGCTTACAGCGCCAGCAAACGCTGTTTTGAACGCCTTAATACAAGACTTACTACTTGTATGGAAATGGATGTGTAACATTACAAACATGATAAAACAGCTTGTTATCACATCCAAACACTGTTTTGGAACAAAATATGAGTTTTCAGTTCATTCTTCAAAAGTTGCACTTTTGCCACAAGTTATGCTCAGAAACACTGTTTAGAGCGCTTGCAGCGCCAGCAAACGCTGTTTTGAACGCCTTAATACAAGACTTACTACTTGTATGGAAATGCATGTGTAACATTACAAACATGATAAAACAGCTTGTTATCACATCCAAACACTGTTTTCATTCAAAATATGAGTTTTCTTTTCATTCTTGAAAAGTTGCACTTTTGCCACAAGTTATGCTCAGAAACACTGTTTAGAGCGCTTACAGCGCCAGCAAACGCTGATTTGAACGCCTTAATACAAGACTTACTACTTGTATGGAAATGGATGTGTAACATTACAAACATGATAAAACAGCTTGTTATCACATCCAAACACTGTTTTGGAACAAAATATGAGTTTTCAGTTCATTCTTCAAAAGTTGCACTTTTGCCACAAGTTATGCTCAGAAACACTGTTTAGAGCGCTTACAGCGCCAGCAAACGCTGTTTTGAACGCCTTAATACAAGACTTACTACTTGTATGGAAATGGATGTGTAACATTACAAACATGATAAAACAGCTTGTTATCACATCCAAACACTGTTTTCATTCAAAATATGAGTTTTCTTTTCATTCTTGAAAAGTTGCACTTTTGCCCCAAGTTATGCTCAGAAACACTGTTTAGAGCGCCTACAGCGCCAGCAAACGCTGTTTTGAACGCCTTAATACAAGACTTACTACTTGTATGGAAATGGATGTGTAACATTACAAACATGATAAAACAGCTTGTTATCACATCCAAACACTGTTTTGGAACAAAATATGAGTTTTCAGTTCATTCTTCAAAAGTTGCACTTTTGCCACAAGTTATGCTCAGAAACACTGTTTAGAGCGCTTGCAGCGCCAGCAAACGCTGTTTTGAACGCCTTAATACAAGACTTACTACTTGTATGGAAATGCATGTGTAACATTACAAACATGATAAAACAGCTTGTTATCACATCCAAACACTGTTTTCATTCAAAATATGAGTTTTCTTTTCATTCTTGAAAAGTTGCACTTTTGCCCCAAGTTATGCTCAGAAACACTGTTTAGAGCGCTTACAGCGCCAGCAAACGCTGTTTTGAACGCCTTAATACAAGACTTACTACTTGTATGGAAATGGATGTGTAACATTACAAACATGATAAAACAGCTTGTTATCACATCCAAACACTGTTTTGGAACAAAATATGAGTTTTCAGTTCATTCTTCAAAAGTTGCACTTTTGCCACAAGTTATGCTCAGAAACACTGTTTAGAGCGCTTGCAGCGCCAGCAAACGCTGTTTTGAACGCCTTAATACAAGACTTACTACTTGTATGGAAATGCATGTGTAACATTACAAACATGATAAAACAGCTTGTTATCACATCCAAACACTGTTTTGGAACAAAATATGAGTTTTCAGTTCATTCTTCAAAAGTTGCACTTTTGCTCCAAGTTATGCTCAGAAACACTGTTTAGAGCGCTTACAGCGCCAGCAAACGCTGTTTTGAACGCCTTAATACAAGACTCATTACTTGTATGGAAATGGATGTGTAACATTACAAACATGATAAAACAGCTTGTTATCACATCCAAACACTGTTTTCATTCAAATATGAGTTTTCTTTTCATTCTTGAAAAGTTGCACTTTTGCCCCAAGTTATGCTCAGAAACACTGTTTAGAGCTCTTACAACGCCAGAAAACGCTGTTTTGAACGCCTTAATGCAAGCCTTACTACTTGTTAGGAAATGCATGTGTAACATTACAAACATGATAAAACAGCTTGTTATCACATCCAAACACTGTTTTGGAACAAAATATGAGTTTTTCAGTTCATTCTTCAAAAGTTGCACTTTTGCTCCAAGTTATGCTCAGAAACACTGTTTAGAGCGCTTACAGCGCCAGCAAACGCTGTTTTGAACGCCTTAATACAAGACTCACTACTTGTATGGAAATGGATGTGTAACATTACAAACATGATAAAACAGCTTGTTATCACATCCAAACACTGTTTTCATTCAAAATATGAGTTTTCTTTTCATTCTTGAAAAGTTGCACTTTTGCCCCAAGTTATGCTCAGAAACACTGTTTAGAGCGCTTACAGCGCCAGCAAACGCTGTTTTGAACGCCTTAATACAAGACTTACTACTTGTATGGAAATGGATGTGTAACATTACAACATGATAAAACAGCTTGTTATCACATCCAAACACTGTTTTGGAACAAAATATGAGTTTTCAGTTCATTCTTCAAAAGTTGCACTTTTGCCACAAGTTATGCTCAGAAACACTGTTTAGAGCGCTTGCAGCCGCCAGCAAACGCTGTTTTGAACGCCTTAATACAAGACTTACTACTTGTATGGAAATGCATGTGTAACATTACAAACATGATAAAACAGCTTGTTATCACATCCAAACACTGTTTTGGAACAAAATATGAGTTTTCAGTTCATTCTTCAAAAGTTGCACTTTTGCTCCAAGTTATGCTCAGAAACACTGTTTAGAGCGCTTACAGCGCCAGCAAACGCTGTTTTGAACGCCTTAATACAAGACTCACTACTTGTATGGAAATGGATGTGTAACATTACAAACATGATAAAACAGCTTGTTATCACATCCAAACACTGTTTTCATTTAAAATATGAGTTTTCTTTTCATTCTTGAAAAGTTGCACTTTTGCCCCAAGTTATGCTCAGAAACACTGTTTAGAGCTCTTACAACGCCAGAAAACGCTGTTTTGAACGCCTTAATGCAAGCCTTACTACTTGTTAGGAAATGCATGTGTAACATTACAAACATGATAAAACAGCTTGTTATCACATCCAAACACTGTTTTGGAACAAAATATGAGTTTTCAGTTCATTCTTCAAAAGTTGCACTTTTGCTCCAAGTTATGCTCAGAAACACTGTTTAGAGCGCTTACAGCGCCAGCAAACGCTGTTTTGAACGCCTTAATACAAGACTCACTACTTGTATGGAAATGGATGTGTAACATTACAAACATGATAAAACAGCTTGTTATCACATCCAAACACTGTTTTCATTTAAAATATGAGTTTTCTTTTCATTCTTGAAAAGTTGCACTTTTGCCCCAAGTTATGCTCAGAAACACTGTTTAGAGCTCTTACAACGCCAGAAAACGCTGTTTTGAACGCCTTAATGCAAGCCTTACTACTTGTTAGGAAATGCATGTGTAACATTACAAACATGATAAAACAGCTTGTTATCACATCCAAACACTGTTTTGGAACAAAATATGAGTTTTCAGTTCATTCTTCAAAAGTTGCACTTTTGCCACAAGTTATGCTCAGAAACACTGTTTAGAGCGCTTACAGCGCCAGCAACACGCTGTTTTGAACGCCTTAATACAAGACTTACTACTTGTATGGAAATGGATGTGTAACATTACAAACATGATAAAACAGCTTGTTATCACATCCAAACACTGTTTTCATTCAAAATATGAGTTTTCTTTTCATTCTTGAAAAGTTGCACTTTTGCCCCAAGTTATGCTCAGAAACACTGTTTAGAGCGCTTACAGCGCCAGCAAACGCTGTTTTGAACGCCTTAATACAAGACTTACTACTTGTATGGAAATGGATGTGTAACATTACAAACATGATAAAACAGCTTGTTATCACATCCAAACACTGTTTTGGAACAAAATATGAGTTTTCAGTTCATTCTTCAAAAGTTGCACTTTTGCCACAAGTTATGCTCAGAAACACTGTTTAGAGCGCTTGCAGCGCCAGCAAACGCTGTTTTGAACGCCTTAATACAAGACTTACTACTTGTATGGAAATGCATGTGTAACATTACAAACATGATAAAACAGCTTGTTATCACATCCAAACACTGTTTTCATTCAAAATATGAGTTTTCTTTTCATTCTTGAAAAGTTGCACTTTTGCCACAAGTTATGCTCAGAAACACTGTTTAGAGCGCTTACAGCGCCAGCAAACGCTGATTTGAACGCCTTAATACAAGACTTACTACTTGTATGGAAATGGATGTGTAACATTACAAACATGATAAAACAGCTTGTTATCACATCCAAACACTGTTTTGGAACAAAATATGAGTTTTCAGTTCATTCTTCAAAAGTTGCACTTTTGCCACAAGTTATGCTCAGAAACACTGTTTAGAGCGCTTACAGCGCCAGCAAACGCTGTTTTGAACGCCTTAATACAAGACTTACTACTTGTATGGAAATGGATGTGTAACATTACAAACATGATAAAACAGCTTGTTATCACATCCAAACACTGTTTTCATTCAAAATATGAGTTTTCTTTTCATTCTTGAAAAGTGCACTTTTGCCCCAAGTTATGCTCAGAAACACTGTTTAGAGCGCCTACAGCGCCAGCAAACGCTGTTTTGAACGCCTTAATACAAGACTTACTACTTGTATGGAAATGGATGTGTAACATTACAAACATGATAAAACAGCTTGTTATCACATCCAAACACTGTTTTGGAACAAAATATGAGTTTTCAGTTCATTCTTCAAAAGTTGCACTTTTGCCACAAGTTATGCTCAGAAACACTGTTTAGAGCGCTTGCAGCGCCAGCAAACGCTGTTTTGAACGCCTTAATACAAGACTTACTACTTGTATGGAAATGCATGTGTAACATTACAAACATGATAAAACAGCTTGTTATCACATCCAAACACTGTTTTCATTCAAAATATGAGTTTTCTTTTCATTCTTGAAAAGTTGCACTTTTGCCCCAAGTTATGCTCAGAAACACTGTTTAGAGCGCTTACAGCGCCAGCAAACGCTGTTTTGAACGCCTTAATACAAGACTTACTACTTGTATGGAAATGGATGTGTAACATTACAAACATGATAAAACAGCTTGTTATCACATCCAAACACTGTTTTGGAACAAAATATGAGTTTTCAGTTCATTCTTCAAAAGTTGCACTTTTGCCACAAGTTATGCTCAGAAACACTGTTTAGAGCGCTTGCAGCGCCAGCAAACGCTGTTTTGAACGCCTTAATACAAGACTTACTACTTGTATGGAAATGCATGTGTAACATTACAAACATGATAAAACAGCTTGTTATCACATCCAAACACTGTTTTGGAACAAAATATGAGTTTTCAGTTCATTCTTCAAAAGTTGCACTTTTGCTCCAAGTTATGCTCAGAAACACTGTTTAGAGCGCTTACAGCGCCAGCAAACGCTGTTTTGAACGCCTTAATACAAGACCATTACTTGTATGGAAATGGATGCTGTAACATTACAAACATGATAAAACAGCTTGTTATCACATCCAAACACTGTTTTCATTCAAAATATGAGTTTTCTTTTCATTCTTGAAAAGTTGCACTTTTGCCCCAAGTTATGCTCAGAAACACTGTTTAGAGCTCTTACAACGCCAGAAAACGCTGTTTTGAACGCCTTAATGCAAGCCTTACTACTTGTTAGGAAATGCCATGTGTAACATTACAAACATGATAAAACAGCTTGTTATCACATCCAAACACTGTTTTGGAACAAAATATGAGTTTTCAGTTCATTCTTCAAAAGTTGCACTTTTGCTCCAAGTTATGCTCAGAAACACTGTTTAGAGCGCTTACAGCGCCAGCAAACGCTGTTTTGAACGCCTTAATACAAGACTCACTACTTGTATGGAAATGGATGTGTAACATTACAAACATGATAAAACAGCTTGTTATCACATCCAAACACTGTTTTCATTCAAAATATGAGTTTTCTTTTCATTCTTGAAAAGTTGCACTTTTGCCCCAAGTTATGCTCAGAAACACTGTTTAGAGCGCTTACAGCGCCAGCAAACGCTGTTTTGAACGCCTTAATACAAGACTTACTACTTGTTAGGAAATGCATGTGTAACATTACAAACATGATAAAACAGCTTGTTATCACATCCAAACACTGTTTTGGAACAAAATATGAGTTTTCAGTTCATTCTTCAAAAGTTGCACTTTTGCCACAAGTTATGCTCAGAAACACTGTTTAGAGCGCTTACAGCGCCAGCAAACGCTGTTTTGAACGCCTTAATACAAGACTTACTACTTGTATGGAAATGGATGTGTAACATTACAAACATGATAAAACAGCTTGTTATCACATCCAAACACTGTTTTCATTCAAAATATGAGTTTTCTTTCATTCTTGAAAAGTTGCACTTTTGCCCCAAGTTATGCTCAGAAACACTGTTTAGAGCGCTTACAGCGCCAGCAAACGCTGTTTGAACGCCTTAATACAAGACTTACTACTTGTATGGAAATGGATGTGTAACATTACAAACATGATAAAACAGCTTGTTATCACATCCAAACACTGTTTTGGAACAAAATATGAGTTTTCAGTTCATTCTTCAAAAGTTGCACTTTTGCCACAAGTTATGCTCAGAAACACTGTTTAGAGCGCTTGCAGCGCCAGCAAACGCTGTTTGAACGCCTTAATACAAGACTTACTACTTGTATGGAAATGCATGTGTAACATTACAAACATGATAAAACAGCTTGTTATCACATCCAAACACTGTTTTCATTCAAAATATGAGTTTTCTTTTCATTCTTGAAAAGTTGCACTTTTGCCACAAGTTATGCTCAGAAACACTGTTTAGAGCGCTTACAGCGCCAGCAAACGCTGATTTGAACGCCTTAATACAAGACTTACTACTTGTATGGAAATGGATGTGTAACATTACAAACATGATAAAACAGCTTGTTATCACATCCAAACACTGTTTTGGAACAAAATATGAGTTTTCAGTTCATTCTTCAAAAGTTGCACTTTTGCCACAAGTTATGCTCAGAAACACTGTTTAGAGCGCTTACAGCGCCAGCAAACGCTGTTTTGAACGCCTTAATACAAGACTTACTACTTGTATGGAAATGGATGTGTAACATTACAAACATGATAAAACAGCTTGTTATCACATCCAAACACTGTTTTCATTCAAAATATGAGTTTTCTTTTCATTCTTGAAAAGTTGCACTTTTGCCCCAAGTTATGCTCAGAAACACTGTTTAGAGCGCCTACAGCGCCAGCAAACGCTGTTTTGAACGCCTTAATACAAGACTTACTACTTGTATGGAAATGGATGTGTAACATTACAAACATGATAAAACAGCTTGTTATCACATCCAAACACTGTTTTGGAACAAAATATGAGTTTTCAGTTCATTCTTCAAAAGTTGCACTTTTGCCACAAGTTATGCTCAGAAACACTGTTTAGAGCGCTTGCAGCGCCAGCAAACGCTGTTTTGAACGCCTTAATACAAGACTTACTACTTGTATGGAAATGCATGTGTAACATTACAAACATGATAAAACAGCTTGTTATCACATCCAAACACTGTTTTCATTCAAAATATGAGTTTTCTTTTCATTCTTGAAAAGTTGCACTTTTGCCCCAAGTTATGCTCAGAAACACTGTTTAGAGCGCTTACAGCGCCAGCAAACGCTGTTTTGAACGCCTTAATACAAGACTTACTACTTGTATGGAAATGGATGTGTAACATTACAAACATGATAAAACAGCTTGTTATCACATCCAAACACTGTTTTGGAACAAAATATGAGTTTTCAGTTCATTCTT
>NW_027507385.1:0-43734 GCF_052324685.1 Brachyhypopomus gauderio
TTAAGGCGTTCAAAACAGCGATTTTCTGGCGTTGTAAGAGCTCTAAACAGTGTTTCTGAGCATAAACTTGGGGCAAAAGTGCAACTTTTCAAGAATGAAAAGAAAACTCATATTTTGAATGAAAACAGTGTTTGGATGTGATAACAAGCTGTTTTTATCATGTTTGTAATGTTACACATCCATTTCCATAACAAGTAGTAAGTCTTGTATTAAAGGCGTTCAAAACAGCGTTTGCTGGCGCTGTAAGCGCTCTAAACAGTGTTTCTGAGCATAACTTGGAGCAAAAGTGCAACTTTTGAAGAATGAACTGAAAACTCATATTTTGTTCCAAAACAGTGTTTTGGATGTGATAACAAGCTGTTATATCATGTTTGTAATGTTACACATGCATTTCCTAAACAAGTCGTAAGGCTTGCATAAGGCGTTCAAAACAGCGTTTTCTGGCGTTGTAAGAGCTCTAAACAGTGTTTCTGAGCATAACTGGGGCAAAAGTGCAACTTTTCAAGAATGAAAAGAAAACTCATATTTTGAATGAAAACAGTGTTTGGATGTGATAACAAGCTGTTTATATCATGTTTGTAATGTACACATGCATTTCCATACAAGTAGTAAGGCTTGCATTAAGGCGTTCAAAAACAGCGTTTTCTGGCGGTGTAAGAGCTCTAAACAGTGTTTCTGAGCATAACTTGGGGCAAAAGTGCAACTTTTCAAGAATGAAAAGAAAACTCATATTTTGAATGAAAACAGTGTTTGGATGTGTTAACAAGCTGTTTGTAATGTTACACATCCATTTCCATACAAGTAGTAATGTCTTGTATTAAGGCGTTCAAAAACAGCGTTTGCTGGCGCTGTAAGCGCATCTAAAACAGTGTTTCTGAGCATAACTTGGGGCAAAAGTGCAACTTTTCAAGAATGAAAAGAAAACTCATATTTTGAATGAAAAACAGTGTTTGGATGTGATAACAAGCGTTTTATCATGTTTGTAATGTTACACATCCATTTCCATACAAGTAGTAAGTCTTGTATTAAGGCGTTCAAAAACAGCGTTTGCTGGCGCTGTATGGGCTCTAAACAGTGTTTCTGAGCATAACTTGGAGCAAAAGTGCAACTTTTGAAGAATGAACTGAAAACTCATATTTTGTTCCAAAACAGTGTTTTGGATGTGATAACAAGCTGTTTTATCATGTTTGTAATGTTACACATGCATTTCCATACAAGTAGTAAGTCTTGTATTAAGGGCGTTCAAAACAGCGTTTGCTGGCGCTGTAAGCGCTCTAAACTGTGTTTCTGAGCATAACTTGGAGCAAAAGTGCAACTTTTGAAGAATGAACTGAAAAACTCATATTTTGTTCCAAAACAGTGTTTGGATGTGATAACAAGCTGTTTATCATGTTTGTAATGTTACACATGCATTTCCTAACAAGTAGTAAGGCTTGCATTAAGGCGCTTCAAAACAGCGTTTTCTGGCGTTGTAAGAGCTCTAAAACAGTGTTTCTGAGCATAACTTGGGGCAAAAGTGCAACTTTTCAAGAATGAAAAGAAAACTCATATTTTGAATGAAAACAGTGTTTGGATGTGATAACAAGCTGTTTTATCATGTTTGTAATGTTACACATCCATTTCCATACAAGTAGTAAGTCTTGTATTAAGGCGTTCAAAACAGCGTTTGCTGGCGCTGTAAGCGCTCTAAACAGTGTTTCTGAGCATAACTTGGAGCAAAAGTGCAACTTTTGAAGAATGAACTGAAAACTCATATTTTGTTCCAAAACAGTGTTTGGATGTGATAACAAGCTGTTTTATAATGTTTGTAATGTTAACACATGCATTTCCATACAAGTAGTAAGTCTTGTATTAAGGCGTTCAAAACAGCGTTTGCTGGCGCTGTAAGCGCTCTAAACAGTGTTTCTGAGCATAACTTGGAGCAAAAGTGCAACTTTTGAAGAATGAACTGAAAACTCATATTTTGTTCCCAAAACAGTGTTTGGATGTGATAACAAGCTGTTTTATCATGTTTGTAATGTTACACATGCATTTCCTAACAAGTAGTAAGGCTTGCATTAAGGCGTTCAAAACAGCGTTTTCTGGCGTTGTAAGAGCTCTAAACAGTGTTTCTGAGCATAACTTGGGGCAAAAGTGCAACTTTTCAAGAATGAAAAGAAAACTCATATTTTGAATGAAAACAGTGTTTGGATGTGATAACAAGCTGTTTTATCATGTTTGTAATGTTACACATGCATTTCCAAACAAGTAGTAAGGCTTGCATTAAGGCGTTCAAAACAGCGTTTTCTGGCGGTGTAAGAGCTCTAAACAGTGTTTCCTGAGCATAACTTGGGGCAAAAGTGCAACTTTTCAAGAATGAAAAGAAAACTCATATTTTGAATGAAAACAGTGTTTGGATGTGATAACAAGCTGTTTGTAATGTTACACATCCATTTCCATACAAGTAGTAAGTCTTGTATTAAGGCGTTCAAAACAGCGTTTGCTGGCGCTGTAAGCGCTCTAAACAGTGTTTCTGAGCATAACTTGGGGCAAAAGTGCAACTTTTCAAGAATGAAAAGAAAACTCATATTTTGAATGAAAACAGTGTATTGGATGTGATAACAAGCTGTTTTATCATGTTTGTAATGGTTACACATCCATTTCCATACAAAGTAGTAAGTCTTGTATTAAGGCGTTCAAAACAGCGTTTGCTGGCGCTGTAAGGGCTCTAAACAGTGTTTCTGAGCATAACTTGGAGCAAAAGTGCAACTTTTGAAGAATGAACTGAAAACTCATATTTTGTTCCAAAACAGTGTTTGGATGTGATAACAAGCTGTTTTATCATGTTTGTAATGTTACAACAATGCATTTCCATACAAGTAGTAAGTCTTGTATTAAGGCGTTCAAAAACAGCGTTTGCTGGCGCTGTAAGCGCTCTAAACGTGTTTCTGAGCATAACTTGGAGCAAAAGTGCAACTTTTGAAGAATGAACTGAAAACTCATATTTTGTTCCAAAACAGTGTTTGGATGTGATAACAAGCTGTTTTATCCATGTTTGTAATGTTACACATGCATTTCCTAACAAGTAGTAAGGCTTGCATTAAGGCGTTCAAAACAGCGTTTTCCTGGCGTTGTAAGAGCTCTAAACAGTGTTTCTGAGCATAACTGGGGCAAAAGTGCAACTTTTCAAGAATGAAAAGAAAACTCATATTTTGAATGAAAACAGTGTTTGGATGTGATAACAAGCTGTTTTATCATGTTTGTAATGTTACACATCCATTTCCATACAAGTAGTAAGTCTTGTATTAAGGCGTTCAAAACAGCGTTTGCTGGCGCTGTAAGCGCTCTAAACAGTGTTTCTGAGCATAACTTGGAGCAAAAGTGCAACTTTTGAAGAATGAACTGAAAACTCATATTTTGTTCCAAAACAGTGTTTGGATGTGATAACAAGCTGTTTTATAATGTTGGTAATGTTACACATGCATTTCCATACAAGTAGTAAGTCTTGTATTAAGGCGTTCAAAAACAGCGTTTGCTGGCGCTGTAAGCGCTCTAAACAGTGTTTCTGAGCATAACTTGGAGCAAAAGTGCAAACTTTTGAAGAATGAACTGAAAACTCATATTTTGTTCCAAAAACAGTGTTTGGATGTGATAACAAGCTGTTTTATCATGTTTGTAATGTTACACATGCATTTCCAAACAAGTAGTAAGTCTTGTATTAAGGCGTCAAAAACAGCGTTTGCTGGCGCTGTAAGCGCTCTAAACAGTGTTTCTGAGCATAACTTGGAGCAAAAGTGCAACTTTTGAAGAATGAACTGAAAACTCATATTTTGTTCCAAAACAGTGTTTGGATGTGATAACAAGCTGTTTTATCATGTTTGTAATGTTACACATGCATTTCCTAACAAGTAGTAAGGCTTGCATTAAGGCGTTCAAAACAGCGTTTTCTGGCGTTGTAAGAGCTCTAAACAGTGTTTCTGAGCATAACTTGGGGCAAAAGTGCAACTTTTCAAGAATGAAAAGAAAACTCATATTTGAATGAAACAGTGTTTGGATGTGATAACAAGCTGTTTTATCATGTTTGTAATGTTACACATGCATTTCCAAACAAGTAGTAAGGCTTGCATTAAGGCGTTCAAAACAGCGTTTTCTGGCGTTGTAAGAGCTCTAAACAGTGTTTCTGAGCATAACTTGGGGCAAAAGTGCAACTTTTCAAGAATGAAAAGAAAACTCATATTTTTGAATGAAAACAGTGTTTGGATGTGATAACAAGCTGTTTTATCATGTTTGTAATGTTACACATCCATTTCCATACAAGTAGTAAGTCTTGTATTAAGGCGTTCAAAACAGCGTTTGCTGGCGCTGTAAGCGCTCTAAACAGTGTTTCTGAGCATAACTTGGAGCAAAAGTGCAACTTTTGAAAGAATGAACTGAAAACTCCATATTTTGTTCCAAAACAGTGTTTGGATGTGATAACAAGCTGTTTTATCATGTTTGTAATGTTACACATGCATTTCCATACAAGTAGTAAAGTCTTGTATTAAGGCGTTCAAAACAGCGTTTGCTGGCGCTGTAGCGCTGCTGAACAGTGGTTTCTGAGCATAACTTGGAGCAAAAGTGCAACTTTTGAAGAATGAACTGAAAACTCATATTTTGTTCCAAAACAGTGTTTGGATGTGATAACAAGCTGTTTTATCATGTTTGTAATGTTACACATGCATTTCCTAACAAGTAGTAAGGCTTGCATTAAGGCGTTCAAAACAGCGATTTTCTGGCGTTGTAAGAGCTCTAAACAGTGTTTCTGAGCATAACTTGGGGCAAAAGTGCAACTTGCAAAAGTGCAACTTTTCAAGAATGAAAAGAAAACTCATATTTTGAATGAAAACAGTGTTTGGATGTGATAACAAGCTGTTTTATCATGTTTGTAATGTTACACATCCATTTCCATACAAGTAGTAAGTCTTGTATTAAGGCGTTCAAAACAGCGTTTGCTGGCGCTGTAAGCGCTCTAAACAGTGTTTCTGAGCATAACTTGGAGCAAAAGTGCAACTTTTGAAGAATGAACTGAAAACTCATATTTTGTTCCAAAACAGTGTTTGGATGTGATAACAAGCTGTTTTATCATGTTTGTAATGTTACACATGCATTTCCTAACAAGTAGTAAGGCTTGCATTAAGGCGTTCAAAACAGCGTTTTCTGGCGTTGTAAGAGCTCTAAACAGTGTTTCTGAGCATAACTTGGGGCAAAAGTGCAACTTTTCAAGAATGAAAAGAAAACTCATATTTTGAATGAAAACAGTGTTTGGATGTGATAACAAGCTGTTTTATCATGTTTGTAATGTTACACATGCATTTCCAAACAAGTAGTAAGGCTTGCATTAAGGCGTTCAAAACAGCGTTTTCTGGCGGTGTAAGAGCTCTAAACAGTGTTTCTGAGCATAACTTGGGGCAAAAGTGCAACTTTTCAAGAATGAAAAGAAAACTCATATTTTGAATGAAAACAGTGTTTGGATGTGATAACAAGCTGTTTGTAATGTTACACATCCATTTCCATACAAGTAGTAAGTCTTGTATTAAGGCGTTCAAAACAGCGTTTGCTGGCGCTGTAAGCGCTCTAAACAGTGTTTCTGAGCATAACTTGTGGCAAAAGTGCAACTTTTGAAGAATGAACTGAAAACTCATATTTTGAATGAAAACAGTGTTTGGATGTGATAACAAGCTGTTTTATCATGTTTGTAATGTTACACATGCATTTCCAAACAAGTAGTAAGGCTTGCATTAAGGCGTTCAAAACAGCGTTTTCTGGCGTTGTAAGAGCTCTAAACAGTGTTTCTGAGCATAACTTGGGGCAAAAGTGCAACTTTTCAAGAATGAAAAGAAAACTCATATTTTGAATGAAAACAGTGTTTGGATGTGATAACAAGCTGTTTTATCATGTTTGTAATGTTACACATGCATTTCCAAACAAGTAGTAAGGCTTGCATTAAGGCGTTCAAAACAGCGTTTTCTGGCGGTGTAAGAGCTCTAAACAGTGTTTCTGAGCATAACTTGGGGCAAAAGTGCAACTTTTCAAGAATGAAAAGAAAACTCATATTTTGAATGAAAACAGTGTTTGGATGTGATAACAAGCTGTTTTATCATGTTTGTAATGTTACACATGCATTTCCTAACAAATAGTAAGGCTTGCATTAAGGCGTTCAAAACAGCGTTTGCTGGCGCTGTAAGCGCTCTAAACAGTGTTTCTGAGCATAACTTGTGGCAAAAGTGCAACTTTTGAAGAATGAACTGAAAACTCATATTTTGTTCCAAAAACAGTGTTTGGATGTGATAACAAGCTGTTTTATCATGTTTGTAATGTTACACATCCATTTCCATACAAGTAGTAAGTCTTGTATTAAGGCGTTCAAAACAGCGTTTGCTGGCGCTGTAAGCGCTCTAAACAGTGTTTCTGAGCATATCTTGGAGCAAAAGTGCAACTTTTGAAGAATGAACTGAAAACTCATATTTTGTTCCAAAACAGTGTTTGGATGTGATAACAAGCTGTTTTATCATGTTTGTAATGTTACACATGCATTTCCATACAAGTAGTAAGTCTTGTATTAAGGCGTTCAAAACAGCGTTTTCTGGCGTTGTAAGAGCTCTAAACAGTGTTTCTGAGCATAACTTGGGGCAAAAGTGCAACTTTTCAAGAATGAAAAGAAAACTCATATTTTGTTCCAAAACAGTGTTTGGATGTGATAACAAGCTGTTTTATCATGTTTGTAATGTTACACATGCATTTCCATACAAGTAGTAAGTCTTGTATTAAGGCGTTCAAAACAGCGTTTGCTGGCGCTGTAAGCGCTCTAAACAGTGTTTCTGAGCATAACTTGGGGCAAAAGTGCAACTTTTCAAGAATGAAAAGAAAACTCATATTTTGAATGAAAACAGTGTTTGGATGTGATAACAAGCTGTTTTATCATGTTTGTAATGTTACACATCCATTTCCATACAAGTAGTAAGTCTTGTATTAAGGCGTTCAAAACAGCGATTGCTGGCGCTGTAAGCGCTCTAAACAGTGTTTCTGAGCTTAACTTGTGGCAAAAGTGCAACTTTTGAAGAATGAACTGAAAACTCATATTTTGTTCCAAAACAGTGTTTGGATGTGATAACAAGCTGTTTTATCATGTTTGTAATGTTACACATCCATTTCCATACAAGTAGTAAGTCTTGTATTAAGGCGTTCAAAACAGCGTTTGCTGGCGCTGTAAGCGCTCTAAACAGTGTTTCTGAGCATAACTTGGAGCAAAAGTGCAACTTTTGAAGAATGAACTGAAAACTCATATTTTGTTCCAAAACAGTGTTTGGATGTGATAACAAGCTGTTTTATCATGTTTGTAATGTTACACATGCATTTCCATACAAGTAGTAAGTCTTGTATTAAGGCGTTCAAAACAGCGTTTGCTGGCGCTGTAAGCGCTCTAAACAGTGTTTCTGAGCATAACTTGTGGCAAAAGTGCAACTTTTGAAGAATGAACTGAAAACTCATATTCTGTTCCAAAACAGTGTTTGGATGTGATAACAAGCTGTTTTATCATGTTTGTAATGTTACACATGCATTTCCAAACAAGTAGTAAGTCTTGTATTAAGGCGTTCAAAACAGCGTTTGCTGGCGCTGTAAGCGCTCTAAACAGTGTTTCTGAGCATAACTTGGAGCAAAAGTGCAACTTTTGAAGAATGAACTGAAAACTCATATTTTGTTCCAAAACAGTGTTTGGATGTGATAACAAGCTGTTTTATCATGTTTGTAATGTTACACATGCATTTCCTAACAAGTAGTAAGGCTTGCATTAAGGCGTTCAAAACAGCGTTTTCTGGCGTTGTAAGAGCTCTAAACAGTGTTTCTGAGCATAACTTGGGGCAAAAGTGCAACTTTTCAAGAATGAAAAGAAAACTCATATTTTGAATGAAAACAGTGTTTGGATGTGATAACAAGCTGTTTTATCATGTTTGTAATGTTACACATGCATTTCCAAACAAGTAGTAAGGCTTGCATTAAGGCGTTCAAAACAGCGTTTTCTGGCGGTGTAAGAGCTCTAAACAGTGTTTCTGAGCATAACTTGGGGCAAAAGTGCAACTTTTCAAGAATGAAAAGAAAACTCATATTTTGAATGAAAACAGTGTTTGGATGTGATAACAAGCTGTTTGTAATGTTACACATCCATTTCCATACAAGTAGTAAGTCTTGTATTAAGGCGTTCAAAACAGCGTTTGCTGGCGCTGTAAGCGCTCTAAACAGTGTTTCTGAGCATAACTTGTGGCAAAAGTGCAACTTTTGAAGAATGAACTGAAAACTCATATTTTGAATGAAAACAGTGTTTGGATGTGATAACAAGCTGTTTTATCATGTTTGTAATGTTACACATGCATTTCCAAACAAGTAGTAAGGCTTGCATTAAGGCGTTCAAAACAGCGTTTTCTGGCGTTGTAAGAGCTCTAAACAGTGTTTCTGAGCATAACTTGGGGCAAAAGTGCAACTTTTCAAGAATGAAAAGAAAACTCATATTTTGAATGAAAACAGTGTTTGGATGTGATAACAAGCTGTTTTATCATGTTTGTAATGTTACACATGCATTTCCAAACAAGTAGTAAGGCTTGCATTAAGGCGTTCAAAACAGCGTTTTCTGGCGGTGTAAGAGCTCTAAACAGTGTTTCTGAGCATAACTTGGGGCAAAAGTGCAACTTTTCAAGAATGAAAAGAAAACTCATATTTTGAATGAAAACAGTGTTTGGATGTGATAACAAGCTGTTTTATCATGTTTGTAATGTTACACATGCATTTCCTAACAAATAGTAAGGCTTGCATTAAGGCGTTCAAAACAGCGTTTGCTGGCGCTGTAAGCGCTCTAAACAGTGTTTCTGAGCATAACTTGTGGCAAAAGTGCAACTTTTGAAGAATGAACTGAAAACTCATATTTTGTTCCAAAACAGTGTTTGGATGTGATAACAAGCTGTTTTATCATGTTTGTAATGTTACACATCCATTTCCATACAAGTAGTAAGTCTTGTATTAAGGCGTTCAAAACAGCGTTTGCTGGCGCTGTAAGCGCTCTAAACAGTGTTTCTGAGCATATCTTGGAGCAAAAGTGCAACTTTTGAAGAATGAACTGAAAACTCATATTTTGTTCCAAAACAGTGTTTGGATGTGATAACAAGCTGTTTTATCATGTTTGTAATGTTACACATGCATTTCCATACAAGTAGTGAGTCTTGTATTAAGGCGTTCAAAACAGCGTTTGCTGGCGCTGTAAGAGCTCTAAACAGTGTTTCTGAGCATAACTTGTGGCAAAAGTGCAACTTTTCAAGAATGAAAAGAAAACTCATATTTTGAATGAAAACAGTGTTTGGATGTGATAACAAGCTGTTTTATCATGTTTGTAATGTTACACATCCATTTCCATACAAGTAGTGAGTCTTGTATTAAGGCGTTCAAAACAGCGTTTGCTGGCGCTGTAAGCGGTCTAAACAGTGTTTCTGAGCATAACTTGGAGCAAAAGTGCAACTTTTGAAGAATGAACTGAAAACTCATATTTTGTTCCAAAACAGTGTTTGGATGTGATAACAAGCTGTTTTATCATGTTTGTAATGTTACACATGCATTTCCATACAAGTAGTAAGTCTTGTATTAAGGCGTTCAAAACAGCGTTTGCTGGCGCTGTAAGCGCTCTGAACAGTGTTTCTGAGCATAACTTGGAGCAAAAGTGCAACTTTTGAAGAATGAACTGAAAACTCATATTTTGTTCCAAAACAGTGTTTGGATGTGATAACAAGCTGTTTTATCATGTTTGTAATGTTACACATGCATTTCCTAACAAGTAGTAAGGCTTGCATTAAGGCGTTCAAAACAGCGATTTCTGGCGTTGTAAGAGCTCTAAACAGTGTTTCTGAGCATAACTTGGGGCAAAAGTGCAACTTTTCAAGAATGAAAAGAAAACTCATATTTTGAATGAAAACAGTGTTTGGATGTGATAACAAGCTGTTTTATCATGTTTGTAATGTTACACATCCATTTCCATACAAGTAGTAAGTCTTGTATTAAGGCGTTCAAAACAGCGTTTGCTGGCGCTGTAAGCGCTCTAAACAGTGTTTCTGAGCATAACTTGGAGCAAAAGTGCAACTTTTGAAGAATGAACTGAAAACTCATATTTTGTTCCAAAACAGTGTTTGGATGTGATAACAAGCTGTTTTATCATGTTTGTAATGTTACACATGCATTTCCTAACAAGTAGTAAGGCTTGCATTAAGGCGTTCAAAACAGCGTTTTCTGGCGTTGTAAGAGCTCTAAACAGTGTTTCTGAGCATAACTTGGGGCAAAAGTGCAACTTTTCAAGAATGAAAAGAAAACTCATATTTTGAATGAAAACAGTGTTTGGATGTGATAACAAGCTGTTTTATCATGTTTGTAATGTTACACATGCATTTCCAAACAAGTAGTAAGGCTTGCATTAAGGCGTTCAAAACAGCGTTTTCTGGCGGTGTAAGAGCTCTAAACAGTGTTTCTGAGCATAACTTGGGGCAAAAGTGCAACTTTTCAAGAATGAAAAGAAAACTCATATTTTGAATGAAAACAGTGTTTGGATGTGATAACAAGCTGTTTGTAATGTTACACATCCATTTCCATACAAGTAGTAAGTCTTGTATTAAGGCGTTCAAAACAGCGTTTGCTGGCGCTGTAAGCGCTCTAAACAGTGTTTCTGAGCATAACTTGTGGCAAAAGTGCAACTTTTGAAGAATGAACTGAAAACTCATATTTTGAATGAAAACAGTGTTTGGATGTGATAACAAGCTGTTTTATCATGTTTGTAATGTTACACATGCATTTCCAAACAAGTAGTAAGGCTTGCATTAAGGCGTTCAAAACAGCGTTTTCTGCGTTGTAAGAGCTCTAAACAGTGTTTCTGAGCATAACTTGGGGCAAAAGTGCAACTTTTCAAGAATGAAAAGAAAACTCATATTTTGAATGAAAACAGTGTTTGGATGTGATAACAAGCTGTTTTATCATGTTTGTAATGTTACACATGCATTTCCAAACAAGTAGTAAGGCTTGCATTAAGGCGTTCAAAACAGCGTTTTCTGGCGGTGTAAGAGCTCTAAACAGTGTTTCTGAGCATAACTTGGGGCAAAAGTGCAACTTTTCAAGAATGAAAAGAAAACTCATATTTTGAATGAAAACAGTGTTTGGATGTGATAACAAGCTGTTTTATCATGTTTGTAATGTTACACATGCATTTCCTAACAAATAGTAAGGCTTGCATTAAGGCGTTCAAAACAGCGTTTGCTGGCGCTGTAAGCGCTCTAAACAGTGTTTCTGAGCATAACTTGTGGCAAAAGTGCAACTTTTGAAGAATGAACTGAAAACTCATATTTTGTTCCAAAACAGTGTTTGGATGTGATAACAAGCTGTTTTATCATGTTTGTAATGTTACACATCCATTTCCATACAAGTAGTAAGTCTTGTATTAAGGCGTTCAAAACAGCGTTTGCTGGCGCTGTAAGCGCTCTAAACAGTGTTTCTGAGCATATCTTGGAGCAAAAGTGCAACTTTTGAAGAATGAACTGAAAACTCATATTTTGTTCCAAAACAGTGTTTGGATGTGATAACAAGCTGTTTTATCATGTTTGTAATGTTACACATGCATTTCCATACAAGTAGTAAGTCTTGTATTAAGGCGTTCAAAACAGCGTTTTCTGGCGTTGTAAGAGCTCTAAACAGTGTTTCTGAGCATAACTTGGGGCAAAAGTGCAACTTTTCAAGAATGAAAAGAAAACTCATATTTTGTTCCAAAACAGTGTTTGGATGTGATAACAAGCTGTTTTATCATGTTTGTAATGTTACACATGCATTTCCATACAAGTAGTAAGTCTTGTATTAAGGCGTTCAAAACAGCGTTTGCTGGCGCTGTAAGCGCTCTAAACAGTGTTTCTGAGCATAACTTGGGGCAAAAGTGCAACTTTTCAAGAATGAAAAGAAAACTCATATTTTGAATGAAAACAGTGTTTGGATGTGATAACAAGCTGTTTTATCATGTTTGTAATGTTACACATCCATTTCCATACAAGTAGTAAGTCTTGTATTAAGGCGTTCAAAACAGCGATTGCTGGCGCTGTAAGCGCTCTAAACAGTGTTTCTGAGCTTAACTTGTGGCAAAAGTGCAACTTTTGAAGAATGAACTGAAAACTCATATTTTGTTCCAAAACAGTGTTTGGATGTGATAACAAGCTGTTTTATCATGTTTGTAATGTTACACATCCATTTCCATACAAGTAGTAAGTCTTGTATTAAGGCGTTCAAAACAGCGTTTGCTGGCGCTGTAAGCGCTCTAAACAGTGTTTCTGAGCATAACTTGGAGCAAAAGTGCAACTTTTGAAGAATGAACTGAAAACTCATATTTTGTTCCAAAACAGTGTTTGGATGTGATAACAAGCTGTTTTATCATGTTTGTAATGTTACACATGCATTTCCATACAAGTAGTAAGTCTTGTATTAAGGCGTTCAAAACAGCGTTTGCTGGCGCTGTAAGCGCTCTAAACAGTGTTTCTGAGCATAACTTGTGCAAAAGTGCAACTTTTGAAGAATGAACTGAAAACTCATATTCTGTTCCAAAACAGTGTTTGGATGTGATAACAAGCTGTTTTATCATGTTTGTAATGTTACACATGCATTTCCAAACAAGTAGTAAGTCTTGTATTAAGGCGTTCAAAACAGCGTTTGCTGGCGCTGTAAGCGCTCTAAACAGTGTTTCTGAGCATAACTTGGAGCAAAAGTGCAACTTTTGAAGAATGAACTGAAAACTCATATTTTGTTCCAAAACAGTGTTTGGATGTGATAACAAGCTGTTTTATCATGTTTGTAATGTTACACATGCATTTCCTAACAAGTAGTAAGGCTTGCATTAAGGCGTTCAAAACAGCGTTTTCTGGCGTTGTAAGAGCTCTAAACAGTGTTTCTGAGCATAACTTGGGGCAAAAGTGCAACTTTTCAAGAATGAAAAGAAAACTCATATTTTGAATGAAAACAGTGTTTGGATGTGATAACAAGCTGTTTTATCATGTTTGTAATGTTACACATGCATTTCCAAACAAGTAGTAAGGCTTGCATTAAGGCGTTCAAAACAGCGTTTTCTGGCGGTGTAAGAGCTCTAAACAGTGTTTCTGAGCATAACTTGGGGCAAAAGTGCAACTTTTCAAGAATGAAAAGAAAACTCATATTTTGAATGAAAACAGTGTTTGGATGTGATAACAAGCTGTTTGTAATGTTACACATCCATTTCCATACAAGTAGTAAGTCTTGTATTAAGGCGTTCAAAACAGCGTTTGCTGGCGCTGTAAGCGCTCTAAACAGTGTTTCTGAGCATAACTTGTGGCAAAAGTGCAACTTTTGAAGAATGAACTGAAAACTCATATTTTGAATGAAAACAGTGTTTGGATGTGATAACAAGCTGTTTTATCATGTTTGTAATGTTACACATGCATTTCCAAACAAGTAGTAAGGCTTGCATTAAGGCGTTCAAAACAGCGTTTTCTGGCGTTGTAAGAGCTCTAAACAGTGTTTCTGAGCATAACTTGGGGCAAAAGTGCAACTTTTCAAGAATGAAAAGAAAACTCATATTTTGAATGAAAACAGTGTTTGGATGTGATAACAAGCTGTTTTATCATGTTTGTAATGTTACACATGCATTTCCAAACAAGTAGTAAGGCTTGCATTAAGGCGTTCAAAACAGCGTTTTCTGGCGGTGTAAGAGCTCTAAACAGTGTTTCTGAGCATAACTTGGGGCAAAAGTGCAACTTTTCAAGAATGAAAAGAAAACTCATATTTTGAATGAAAACAGTGTTTGGATGTGATAACAAGCTGTTTTATCATGTTTGTAATGTTACACATGCATTTCCTAACAAATAGTAAGGCTTGCATTAAGGCGTTCAAAACAGCGTTTGCTGGCGCTGTAAGCGCTCTAAACAGTGTTTCTGAGCATAACTTGTGGCAAAAGTGCAACTTTTGAAGAATGAACTGAAAACTCATATTTTGTTCCAAAACAGTGTTTGGATGTGATAACAAGCTGTTTTATCATGTTTGTAATGTTACACATCCATTTCCATACAAGTAGTAAGTCTTGTATTAAGGCGTTCAAAACAGCGTTTGCTGGCGCTGTAAGCGCTCTAAACAGTGTTTCTGAGCATATCTTGGAGCAAAAGTGCAACTTTTGAAGAATGAACTGAAAACTCATATTTTGTTCCAAAACAGTGTTTGGATGTGATAACAAGCTGTTTTATCATGTTTGTAATGTTACACATGCATTTCCATACAAGTAGTAAGTCTTGTATTAAGGCGTTCAAAACAGCGTTTTCTGGCGTTGTAAGAGCTCTAAACAGTGTTTCTGAGCATAACTTGGGGCAAAAGTGCAACTTTTCAAGAATGAAAAGAAAACTCATATTTTGTTCCAAAACAGTGTTTGGATGTGATAACAAGCTGTTTTATCATGTTTGTAATGTTACACATGCATTTCCATACAAGTAGTAAGTCTTGTATTAAGGCGTTCAAAACAGCGTTTGCTGGCGCTGTAAGCGCTCTAAACAGTGTTTCTGAGCATAACTTGGGGCAAAAGTGCAACTTTTCAAGAATGAAAAGAAAACTCATATTTTGAATGAAAACAGTGTTTGGATGTGATAACAAGCTGTTTTATCATGTTTGTAATGTTACACATCCATTTCCATACAAGTAGTAAGTCTTGTATTAAGGCGTTCAAAACAGCGATTGCTGGCGCTGTAAGCGCTCTAAACAGTGTTTCTGAGCTTAACTTGTGGCAAAAGTGCAACTTTTGAAGAATGAACTGAAAACTCATATTTTGTTCCAAAACAGTGTTTGGATGTGATAACAAGCTGTTTTATCATGTTTGTAATGTTACACATCCATTTCCATACAAGTAGTAAGTCTTGTATTAAGGCGTTCAAAACAGCGTTTGCTGGCGCTGTAAGCGCTCTAAACAGTGTTTCTGAGCATAACTTGGAGCAAAAGTGCAACTTTTGAAGAATGAACTGAAAACTCATATTTTGTTCCAAAACAGTGTTTGGATGTGATAACAAGCTGTTTTATCATGTTTGTAATGTTACACATGCATTTCCATACAAGTAGTAAGTCTTGTATTAAGGCGTTCAAAACAGCGTTTGCTGGCGCTGTAAGCGCTCTAAACAGTGTTTCTGAGCATAACTTGTGGCAAAAGTGCAACTTTTGAAGAATGAACTGAAAACTCATATTCTGTTCCAAAACAGTGTTTGGATGTGATAACAAGCTGTTTTATCATGTTTGTAATGTTACACATGCATTTCCAAACAAGTAGTAAGTCTTGTATTAAGGCGTTCAAAACAGCGTTTGCTGGCGCTGTAAGCGCTCTAAACAGTGTTTCTGAGCATAACTTGGAGCAAAAGTGCAACTTTTGAAGAATGAACTGAAAACTCATATTTTGTTCCAAAACAGTGTTTGGATGTGATAACAAGCTGTTTTATCATGTTTGTAATGTTACACATGCATTTCCTAACAAGTAGTAAGGCTTGCATTAAGGCGTTCAAAACAGCGTTTTCTGGCGTTGTAAGAGCTCTAAACAGTGTTTCTGAGCATAACTTGGGGCAAAAGTGCAACTTTTCAAGAATGAAAAGAAAACTCATATTTTGAATGAAAACAGTGTTTGGATGTGATAACAAGCTGTTTTATCATGTTTGTAATGTTACACATGCATTTCCAAACAAGTAGTAAGGCTTGCATTAAGGCGTTCAAAACAGCGTTTTCTGGCGGTGTAAGAGCTCTAAACAGTGTTTCTGAGCATAACTTGGGGCAAAAGTGCAACTTTTCAAGAATGAAAAGAAAACTCATATTTTGAATGAAAACAGTGTTTGGATGTGATAACAAGCTGTTTGTAATGTTACACATCCATTTCCATACAAGTAGTAAGTCTTGTATTAAGGCGTTCAAAACAGCGTTTGCTGCGTTTGCTGGCGCTGTAAGCGCTCTAAACTGTGTTTCTGAGCATAACTTGGAGCAAAAGTGCAACTTTTGAAGAATGAACTGAAAACTCATATTTTGTTCCAAAACAGTGTTTGGATGTGATAACAAGCTGTTTTATCATGTTTGTAATGTTACACATGCATTTCCTAACAAGTAGTAAGGCTTGCATTAAGGCGTTCAAAACAGCGATTTCTGGCGTTGTAAGAGCTCTAAACAGTGTTTCTGAGCATAACTTGGGGCAAAAGTGCAACTTTTCAAGAATGAAAAGAAAACTCATATTTTGAATGAAAACAGTGTTTGGATGTGATAACAAGCTGTTTTATCATGTTTGTAATGTTACACATCCATTTCCATACAAGTAGTAAGTCTTGTATTAAGGCGTTCAAAACAGCGTTTGCTGGCGCTGTAAGCGCTCTAAACAGTGTTTCTGAGCATAACTTGGAGCAAAAGTGCAACTTTTGAAGAATGAACTGAAAACTCATATTTTGTTCCAAAACAGTGTTTGGATGTGATAACAAGCTGTTTTATCATGTTTGTAATGTTACACATGCATTTCCTAACAAGTAGTAAGGCTTGCATTAAGGCGTTCAAAACAGCGTTTTCTGGCGTTGTAAGAGCTCTAAACAGTGTTTCTGAGCATAACTTGGGGCAAAAGTGCAACTTTTCAAGAATGAAAAGAAAACTCATATTTTGAATGAAAACAGTGTTTGGATGTGATAACAAGCTGTTTTATCATGTTTGTAATGTTACACATGCATTTCCAAACAAGTAGTAAGGCTTGCATTAAGGCGTTCAAAACAGCGTTTTCTGGCGTTGTAAGAGCTCTAAACAGTGTTTCTGAGCATAACTTGGGGCAAAAGTGCAACTTTTCAAGAATGAAAAGAAAACTCATATTTTGAATGAAAACAGTGTTTGGATGTGATAACAAGCTGTTTTATCATGTTTGTAATGTTACACATCCATTTCCATACAAGTAGTAAGTCTTGTATTAAGGCGTTCAAAACAGCGTTTGCTGGCGCTGTAAGCGCTCTAAACAGTGTTTCTGAGCATAACTTGGAGCAAAAGTGCAACTTTTGAAGAATGAACTGAAAACTCATATTTTGTTCCAAAACAGTGTTTGGATGTGATAACAAGCTGTTTTATCATGTTTGTAATGTTACACATGCATTTCCATACAAGTAGTAAGTCTTGTATTAAGGCGTTCAAAACAGCGTTTGCTGGCGCTGTAAGCGCTCTGAACAGTGTTTCTGAGCATAACTTGGAGCAAAAGTGCAACTTTTGAAGAATGAACTGAAAACTCATATTTTGTTCCAAAACAGTGTTTGGATGTGATAACAAGCTGTTTTATCATGTTTGTAATGTTACACATGCATTTCCTAACAAGTAGTAAGGCTTGCATTAAGGCGTTCAAAACAGCGATTTCTGGCGTTGTAAGAGCTCTAAACAGTGTTTCTGAGCATAACTTGGGGCAAAAGTGCAACTTTTCAAGAATGAAAAGAAACTCATATTTTGAATGAAAACAGTGTTTGGATGTGATAACAAGCTGTTTTATCATGTTTGTAATGTTACACATCCATTTCCATACAAGTAGTAAGTCTTGTATTAAGGCGTTCAAAACAGCGTTTGCTGGCGCTGTAAGCGCTCTAAACAGTGTTTCTGAGCATAACTTGGAGCAAAAGTGCAACTTTTGAAGAATGAACTGAAAACTCATATTTTGTTCCAAAACAGTGTTTGGATGTGATAACAAGCTGTTTTATCATGTTTGTAATGTTACACATGCATTTCCTAACAAGTAGTAAGGCTTGCATTAAGGCGTTCAAAACAGCGTTTTCTGGCGTTGTAAGAGCTCTAAACAGTGTTTCTGAGCATAACTTGGGGCAAAAAGTGCAACTTTTCAAGAATGAAAAGAAAACTCATATTTTGAATGAAAACAGTGTTTGGATGTGATAACAAGCTGTTTTATCATGTTTGTAATGTTACACATGCATTTCCAAACAAGTAGTAAGGCTTGCATTAAGGCGTTCAAAACAGCGTTTTCTGGCGGTGTAAGAGCTCTAAACAGTGTTTCTGAGCATAACTTGGGGCAAAAGTGCAACTTTTCAAGAATGAAAAGAAAACTCATATTTTGAATGAAAACAGTGTTTGGATGTGATAACAAGCTGTTTGTAATGTTACACATCCATTTCCATACAAGTAGTAAGTCTTGTATTAAGGCGTTCAAAACAGCGTTTGCTGGCGCTGTAAGCGCTCTAAACAGTGTTTCTGAGCATAACTTGTGGCAAAAGTGCAACTTTTGAAGAATGAACTGAAAACTCATATTCTGTTCCAAAACAGTGTTTGGATGTGATAACAAGCTGTTTTATCATGTTTGTAATGTTACACATGCATTTCCAAACAAGTAGTAAGTCTTGTATTAAGGCGTTCAAAACAGCGTTTGCTGGCGCTGTAAGCGCTCTAAACAGTGTTTCTGAGCATAACTTGTGGAAAAGTGCAACTTTTGAAGAATGAACTGAAAACTCATATTTTGTTCCAAAACAGTGTTTGGATGTGATAACAAGCTGTTTTATCATGTTTGTAATGTTACACATGCATTTCCAAACAAGTAGTAAGTCTTGTATTAAGGCGTTCAAAACAGCGTTTGCTGGCGCTGTAAGCGCTCTAAACAGTGTTTCTGAGCATAACTTGGAGCAAAAGTGCAACTTTTGAAGAATGAACTGAAAACTCATATTTTGTTCCAAAACAGTGTTTGGATGTGATAACAAGCTGTTTTATCATGTTTGTAATGTTACACATGCATTTCCTAACAAGTAGTAAGGCTTGCATTAAGGCGTTCAAAACAGCGTTTTCTGGCGTTGTAAGAGCTCTAAACAGTGTTTCTGAGCATAACTTGGGGCAAAAGTGCAACTTTTCAAGAATGAAAAGAAAACTCATATTTTGAATGAAAACAGTGTTTGGATGTGATAACAAGCTGTTTTATCATGTTTGTAATGTTACACATGCATTTCCAAACAAGTAGTAAGGCTTGCATTAAGGCGTTCAAAACAGCGTTTTCTGGCGTTGTAAGAGCTCTAAACAGTGTTTCTGAGCATAACTTGGGGCAAAAGTGCAACTTTTCAAGAATGAAAAGAAAACTCATATTTTGAATGAAAACAGTGTTTGGATGTGATAACAAGCTGTTTTATCATGTTTGTAATGTTACACATCCATTTCCATACAAGTAGTAAGTCTTGTATTAAGGCGTTCAAAACAGCGTTTGCTGGCGCTGTAAGGGCTCTAAACAGTGTTTCTGAGCATAACTTGGAGCAAAAGTGCAACTTTTGAAGAATGAACTGAAAACTCATATTTTGTTCCAAAACAGTGTTTGGATGTGATAACAAGCTGTTTTATCATGTTTGTAATGTTACACATGCATTTCCATACAAGTAGTAAGTCTTGTATTAAGGCGTTCAAAACAGCGTTTGCTGGCGCTGTAAGCGCTCTAAACTGTGTTTCTGAGCATAACTTGGAGCAAAAGTGCAACTTTTGAAGAATGAACTGAAAACTCATATTTTGTTCCAAAACAGTGTTTGGATGTGATAACAAGCTGTTTTATCATGTTTGTAATGTTACACATGCATTTCCTAACAAGTAGTAAGGCTTGCATTAAGGCGTTCAAAACAGCGATTTCTGGCGTTGTAAGAGCTCTAAACAGTGTTTCTGAGCATAACTTGGGGCAAAAGTGCAACTTTTCAAGAATGAAAAGAAAACTCATATTTTGAATGAAAACAGTGTTTGGATGTGATAACAAGCTGTTTTATCATGTTTGTAATGTTACACATCCATTTCCATACAAGTAGTAAGTCTTGTATTAAGGCGTTCAAAACAGCGTTTGCTGGCGCTGTAAGCGCTCTAAACAGTGTTTCTGAGCATAACTTGGAGCAAAAGTGCAACTTTTGAAGAATGAACTGAAAACTCATATTTTGTTCCAAAACAGTGTTTGGATGTGATAACAAGCTGTTTTATCATGTTTGTAATGTTACACATGCATTTCCTAACAAGTAGTAAGGCTTGCATTAAGGCGTTCAAAACAGCGTTTTCTGGCGTTGTAAGAGCTCTAAACAGTGTTTCTGAGCATAACTTGGGGCAAAAGTGCAACTTTTCAAGAATGAAAAGAAAAACCCTCATATTTTGAATGAAAACAGTGTTTGGATGTGATAACAAGCTGTTTTATCATGTTTGTAATGTTACACATGCATTTCCAAACAAGTAGTAAGGCTTGCATTAAGGCGTTCAAAACAGCGTTTTCTGGCGTTGTAAGAGCTCTAAACAGTGTTTCTGAGCATAACTTGGGGCAAAAGTGCAACTTTTCAAGAATGAAAAGAAAACTCATATTTGAATGAAAACAGTGTTTGGATGTGATAACAAGCTGTTTTATCATGTTTGTAATGTTACACATGCATTTCCAAACAAGTAGTAAGGCTTGCATTAAGGCGTTCAAAACAGCGTTTTCTGGCGTTGTAAGAGCTCTAAACAGTGTTTCTGAGCATAACTTGGGGCAAAAGTGCAACTTTTCAAGAATGAAAAGAAAACTCATATTTTGAATGAAAACAGTGTTTGGATGTGATAACAAGCTGTTTTATCATGTTTGTAATGTTACACATCCATTTCCATACAAGTAGTAAGTCTTGTATTAAGGCGTTCAAAACAGCGTTTGCTGGCGCTGTAAGGGCTCTAAACAGTGTTTCTGAGCATAACTTGGAGCAAAAGTGCAACTTTTGAAGAATGAACTGAAAACTCATATTTTGTTCCAAAACAGTGTTTGGATGTGATAACAAGCTGTTTTATCATGTTTGTAATGTTACACATGCATTTCCAAACAAGTAGTAAGTCTTGTATTAAGGCGTTCAAAACAGCGTTTGCTGGCGCTGTAAGCGCTCTAAACAGTGTTTCTGAGCATAACTTGGAGCAAAAGTGCAACTTTTGAGGAATGAACTGAAAACTCATATTTTGTTCCAAAACAGTGTTTGGATGTGATAACAAGCTGTTTTATCATGTTTGTAATGTTACACATGCATTTCCTAACAAGTAGTAAGGCTTGCATTAAGGCGTTCAAAACAGCGATTTCTGGCGTTGTAAGAGCTCTAAACAGTGTTTCTGAGCATAACTTGGGGCAAAAGTGCAACTTTTCAAGAATGAAAAGAAAACTCATATTTTGAATGAAAACAGTGTTTGGATGTGATAACAAGCTGTTTTATCATGTTTGTAATGTTACACATCCATTTCCATACAAGTAGTAAGTCTTGTATTAAGGCGTTCAAAACAGCGTTTGCTGGCGCTGTAAGCGCTCTAAACATTGTTTCTGAGCTTAACTTGTGGCAAAAGTGCAACTTTTGAAGAATGAACTGAAAACTCATATTTTGTTCCAAAACAGTGTTTGGATGTGATAACAAGCTGTTTTATCATGTTTGTAATGTTACACATGCATTTCCATACAAGTAGTAAGTCTTGTATTAAGGCGTTCAAAACAGCGTTTGCTGGCGCTGTAAGCGCTCTAAACAGTGTTTCTGAGCATAACTTGTGGCAAAAGTGCAACTTTTGAAGAATGAACTGAAAACTCATATTCTGTTCCAAAACAGTGTTTGGATGTGATAACAAGCTGTTTTATCATGTTTGTAATGTTACACATGCATTTCCAAACAAGTAGTAAGTCTTGTATTAAGGCGTTCAAAACAGCGTTTGCTGGCGCTGTAAGCGCTCTAAACAGTGTTTCTGAGCATAACTTGTGGAAAAGTGCAACTTTTGAAGAATGAACTGAAAACTCATATTTTGTTCCAAAACAGTGTTTGGATGTGATAACAAGCTGTTTTATCATGTTTGTAATGTTACACATGCATTTCCTAACAAGTAGTAAGGCTTGCATTAAGGCGTTCAAAACAGCGATTTCTGGCGTTGTAAGAGCTCTAAACAGTGTTTCTGAGCATAACTTGGGGCAAAAGTGCAACTTTTCAAGAATGAAAAGAAAACTCATATTTTGAATGAAAACAGTGTTTGGATGTGATAACAAGCTGTTTTATCATGTTTGTAATGTTACACATCCATTTCCATACAAGTAGTAAGTCTTGTATTAAGGCGTTCAAAACAGCGTTTGCTGGCGCTGTAAGCGCTCTAAACAGTGTTTCTGAGCATAACTTGGAGCAAAAGTGCAACTTTTGAAGAATGAACTGAAAACTCATATTTTGTTCCAAAACAGTGTTTGGATGTGATAACAAGCTGTTTTATCATGTTTGTAATGTTACACATGCATTTCCTAACAAGTAGTAAGGCTTGCATTAAGGCGTTCAAAACAGCGTTTTCTGGCGTTGTAAGAGCTCTAAACAGTGTTTCTGAGCATAACTTGGGGCAAAAGTGCAACTTTTCAAGAATGAAAAGAAAACTCATATTTTGAATGAAAACAGTGTTTGGATGTGATAACAAGCTGTTTTATCATGTTTGTAATGTTACACATGCATTTCCAAACAAGTAGTAAGGCTTGCATTAAGGCGTTCAAAACAGCGTTTTCTGGCGTTGTAAGAGCTCTAAACAGTGTTTCTGAGCATAACTTGGGGCAAAAGTGCAACTTTTCAAGAATGAAAAGAAAACTCATATTTTGAATGAAAACAGTGTTTGGATGTGATAACAAGCTGTTTTATCATGTTTGTAATGTTACACATCCATTTCCATACAAGTAGTAAGTCTTGTATTAAGGCGTTCAAAACAGCGTTTGCTGGCGCTGTAAGCGCTCTAAACAGTGTTTCTGAGCATAACTTGGAGCAAAAGTGCAACTTTTGAAGAATGAACTGAAAACTCATATTTTGTTCCAAAACAGTGTTTGGATGTGATAACAAGCTGTTTTATCATGTTTGTAATGTTACACATGCATTTCCAAACAAGTAGTAAGTCTTGTATTAAGGCGTTCAAAACAGCGTTTGCTGGCGCTGTAAGCGCTCTAAACAGTGTTTCTGAGCATAACTTGGAGCAAAAGTGCAACTTTTGAGGAATGAACTGAAAACTCATATTTTGAATGAAAACAGTGTTTGGATGTGATAACAAGCTGTTTTATCATGTTTGTAATGTTACACATGCATTTCCATACAAGTAGTAAGGCTTGCATTAAGGCGTTCAAAACAGCGATTTCTGGCGTTGTAAGAGCTCTAAACAGTGTTTCTGAGCATAACTTGGGGCAAAAGTGCAACTTTTCAAGAATGAAAAGAAAACTCATATTTTGAATGAAAACAGTGTTTGGATGTGATAACAAGCTGTTTTATCATGTTTGTAATGTTACACATCCATTTCCATACAAGTAGTAAGTCTTGTATTAAGGCGTTCAAAACAGCGTTTGCTGGCGCTGTAAGCGCTCTAAACATTGTTTCTGAGCTTAACTTGTGGCAAAAGTGCAACTTTTGAAGAATGAACTGAAAACTCATATTTTGTTCCAAAACAGTGTTTGGATGTGATAACAAGCTGTTTTATCATGTTTGTAATGTTACACATGCATTTCCATACAAGTAGTAAGTCTTGTATTAAGGCGTTCAAAACAGCGTTTGCTGGCGCTGTAAGCGCTCTAAACAGTGTTTCTGAGCATAACTTGTGGCAAAAGTGCAACTTTTGAAGAATGAACTGAAAACTCATATTCTGTTCCAAAACAGTGTTTGGATGTGATAACAAGCTGTTTTATCATGTTTGTAATGTTACACATGCATTTCCAAACAAGTAGTAAGTCTTGTATTAAGGCGTTCAAAACAGCGTTTGCTGGCGCTGTAAGCGCTCTAAACAGTGTTTCTGAGCATAACTTGTGGAAAAGTGCAACTTTTGAAGAATGAACTGAAAACTCATATTTTGTTCCAAAACAGTGTTTGGATGTGATAACAAGCTGTTTTATCATGTTTGTAATGTTACACATGCATTTCCAAACAAGTAGTAAGTCTTGTATTAAGGCGTTCAAAACAGCGTTTGCTGGCGCTGTAAGCGCTCTAAACAGTGTTTCTGAGCATAACTTGGAGCAAAAGTGCAACTTTTGAAGAATGAACTGAAAACTCATATTTTGTTCCAAAACAGTGTTTGGATGTGATAACAAGCTGTTTTATCATGTTTGTAATGTTACACATGCATTTCCTAACAAGTAGTAAGGCTTGCATTAAGGCGTTCAAAACAGCGATTTCTGGCGTTGTAAGAGCTCTAAACAGTGTTTCTGAGCATAACTTGGGGCAAAAGTGCAACTTTTCAAGAATGAAAAGAAAACTCATATTTTGAATGAAAACAGTGTTTGGATGTGATAACAAGCTGTTTTATCATGTTTGTAATGTTACACATCCATTTCCATACAAGTAGTAAGTCTTGTATTAAGGCGTTCAAAACAGCGTTTGCTGGCGCTGTAAGCGCTCTAAACATTGTTTCTGAGCTTAACTTGTGGCAAAAGTGCAACTTTTGAAGAATGAACTGAAAACTCATATTTTGTTCCAAAACAGTGTTTGGATGTGATAACAAGCTGTTTTATAATGTTTGTAATGTTACACATGCATTTCCATACAAGTAGTAAGTCTTGTATTAAGGCGTTCAAAACAGCGTTTGCTGGCGCTGTAAGCGCTCTAAACAGTGTTTCTGAGCATAACTTGGAGCAAAAGTGCAACTTTTGAAGAATGAACTGAAAACTCATATTTTGTTCCAAAACAGTGTTTGGATGTGATAACAAGCTGTTTTATCATGTTTGTAATGTTACACATGCATTTCCAAACAAGTAGTAAGTCTTGTATTAAGGCGTTCAAAACAGCGTTTGCTGGCGCTGTAAGCGCTCTAAACAGTGTTTCTGAGCATAACTTGGAGCAAAAGTGCAACTTTTGAAGAATGAACTGAAAACTCATATTTTGTTCCAAAACAGTGTTTGGATGTGATAACAAGCTGTTTTATCATGTTTGTAATGTTACACATGCATTTCCTAACAAGTAGTAAGGCTTGCATTAAGGCGTTCAAAACAGCGTTTTCTGGCGTTGTAAGAGCTCTAAACAGTGTTTCTGAGCATAACTTGGGGCAAAAGTGCAACTTTTCAAGAATGAAAAGAAAACTCATATTTTGAATGAAAACAGTGTTTGGATGTGATAACAAGCTGTTTTATCATGTTTGTAATGTTACACATGCATTTCCAAACAAGTAGTAAGGCTTTCATTAAGGCGTTCAAAACAGCGTTTTCTGGCGTTGTAAGAGCTCTAAACAGTGTTTCTGAGCATAACTTGGGGCAAAAGTGCAACTTTTCAAGAATGAAAAGAAAACTCATATTTTGAATGAAAACAGTGTTTGGATGTGATAACAAGCTGTTTTATCATGTTTGTAATGTTACACATCCATTTCCATACAAGTAGTAAGTCTTGTATTAAGGCGTTCAAAACAGCGTTTGCTGGCGCTGTAAGCGCTCTAAACAGTGTTTCTGAGCATAACTTGGAGCAAAAGTGCAACTTTTGAAGAATGAACTGAAAACTCATATTTTGTTCCAAAACAGTGTTTGGATGTGATAACAAGCTGTTTTATCATGTTTGTAATGTTACACATGCATTTCCATACAAGTAGTAAGTCTTGTATTAAGGCGTTCAAAACAGCGTTTGCTGGCGCTGTAAGCGCTCTGAACAGTGTTTCTGAGCATAACTTGGAGCAAAAGTGCAACTTTTGAAGAATGAACTGAAAACTCATATTTTGTTCCAAAACAGTGTTTGGATGTGATAACAAGCTGTTTTATCATGTTTGTAATGTTACACATGCATTTCCTAACAAGTAGTAAGGCTTGCATTAAGGCGTTCAAAACAGCGATTTCTGGCGTTGTAAGAGCTCTAAACAGTGTTTCTGAGCATAACTTGGGGCAAAAGTGCAACTTTTCAAGAATGAAAAGAAAACTCATATTTTGAATGAAAACAGTGTTTGGATGTGATAACAAGCTGTTTTATCATGTTTGTAATGTTACACATCCATTTCCATACAAGTAGTAAGTCTTGTATTAAGGCGTTCAAAACAGCGTTTGCTGGCGCTGTAAGCGCTCTAAACAGTGTTTCTGAGCATAACTTGGAGCAAAAGTGCAACTTTTGAAGAATGAACTGAAAACTCATATTTTGTTCCAAAACAGTGTTTGGATGTGATAACAAGCTGTTTTATCATGTTTGTAATGTTACACACGCATTTCCTAACAAGTAGTAAGGCTTGCATTAAGGCGTTCAAAACAGCGTTTTCTGGCGTTGTAAGAGCTCTAAACAGTGTTTCTGAGCATAACTTGGGGCAAAAGTGCAACTTTTCAAGAATGAAAAGAAAACTCATATTTTGAATGAAAACAGTGTTTGGATGTGATAACAAGCTGTTTTATCATGTTTGTAATGTTACACATGCATTTCCAAACAAGTAGTAAGGCTTGCATTAAGGCGTTCAAAACAGCGTTTTCTGGCGGTGTAAGAGCTCTAAACAGTGTTTCTGAGCATAACTTGGGGCAAAAGTGCAACTTTTCAAGAATGAAAAGAAAACTCATATTTTGAATGAAAACAGTGTTTGGATGTGATAACAAGCTGTTTGTAATGTTACACATCCATTTCCATACAAGTAGTAAGTCTTGTATTAAGGCGTTCAAAACAGCGTTTGCTGGCGCTGTAAGCGCTCTAAACAGTGTTTCTGAGCATAACTTGGGGCAAAAGTGCAACTTTTCAAGAATGAAAAGAAAACTCATATTTTGAATGAAAACAGTGTTTGGATGTGATAACAAGCTGTTTTATCATGTTTGTAATGTTACACATCCATTTCCATACAAGTAGTAAGTCTTGTATTAAGGCGTTCAAAACAGCGTTTGCTGGCGCTGTAAGGGCTCTAAACAGTGTTTCTGAGCATAACTTGGAGCAAAAGTGCAACTTTTGAAGAATGAACTGAAAACTCATATTTTGTTCCAAAACAGTGTTTGGATGTGATAACAAGCTGTTTTATCATGTTTGTAATGTTACACATGCATTTCCATACAAGTAGTAAGTCTTGTATTAAGGCGTTCAAAACAGCGTTTGCTGGCGCTGTAAGCGCTCTAAACTGTGTTTCTGAGCATAACTTGGAGCAAAAGTGCAACTTTTGAAGAATGAACTGAAAACTCATATTTTGTTCCAAAACAGTGTTTGGATGTGATAACAAGCTGTTTTATCATGTTTGTAATGTTACACATGCATTTCCTAACAAGTAGTAAGGCTTGCATTAAGGCGTTCAAAACAGCGTTTTCTGGCGTTGTAAGAGCTCTAAACAGTGTTTCTGAGCATAACTTGGGGCAAAAGTGCAACTTTTCAAGAATGAAAAGAAAACTCATATTTTGAATGAAAACAGTGTTTGGATGTGATAACAAGCTGTTTTATCATGTTTGTAATGTTACACATCCATTTCCATACAAGTAGTAAGTCTTGTATTAAGGCGTTCAAAACAGCGTTTGCTGGCGCTGTAAGCGCTCTAAACAGTGTTTCTGAGCATAACTTGGAGCAAAAGTGCAACTTTTGAAGAATGAACTGAAAACTCATATTTTGTTCCAAAACAGTGTTTGGATGTGATAACAAGCTGTTTTATAATGTTTGTAATGTTACACATGCATTTCCATACAAGTAGTAAGTCTTGTATTAAGGCGTTCAAAACAGCGTTTGCTGGCGCTGTAAGCGCTCTAAACAGTGTTTCTGAGCATAACTTGGAGCAAAAGTGCAACTTTTGAAGAATGAACTGAAAACTCATATTTTGTTCCAAAACAGTGTTTGGATGTGATAACAAGCTGTTTTATCATGTTTGTAATGTTACACATGCATTTCCAAACAAGTAGTAAGTCTTGTATTAAGGCGTTCAAAACAGCGTTTGCTGGCGCTGTAAGCGCTCTAAACAGTGTTTCTGAGCATAACTTGGAGCAAAAGTGCAACTTTTGAAGAATGAACTGAAAACTCATATTTTGTTCCAAAACAGTGTTTGGATGTGATAACAAGCTGTTTTATCATGTTTGTAATGTTACACATGCATTTCCTAACAAGTAGTAAGGCTTGCATTAAGGCGTTCAAAACAGCGTTTTCTGGCGTTGTAAGAGCTCTAAACAGTGTTTCTGAGCATAACTTGGGGCAAAAGTGCAACTTTTCAAGAATGAAAAGAAAACTCATATTTTGAATGAAAACAGTGTTTGGATGTGATAACAAGCTGTTTTATCATGTTTGTAATGTTACACATGCATTTCCAAACAAGTAGTAAGGCTTGCATTAAGGCGTTCAAAACAGCGTTTTCTGGCGTTGTAAGAGCTCTAAACAGTGTTTCTGAGCATAACTTGGGGCAAAAGTGCAACTTTTCAAGAATGAAAAGAAAACTCATATTTTGAATGAAAACAGTGTTTGGATGTGATAACAAGCTGTTTTATCATGTTTGTAATGTTACACATCCATTTCCATACAAGTAGTAAGTCTTGTATTAAGGCGTTCAAAACAGCGTTTGCTGGCGCTGTAAGCGCTCTAAACAGTGTTTCTGAGCATAACTTGGAGCAAAAGTGCAACTTTTGAAGAATGAACTGAAAACTCATATTTTGTTCCAAAACAGTGTTTGGATGTGATAACAAGCTGTTTTATCATGTTTGTAATGTTACACATGCATTTCCATACAAGTAGTAAGTCTTGTATTAAGGCGTTCAAAACAGCGTTTGCTGGCGCTGTAAGCGCTCTGAACAGTGTTTCTGAGCATAACTTGGAGCAAAAGTGCAACTTTTGAAGAATGAACTGAAAACTCATATTTTGTTCCAAAACAGTGTTTGGATGTGATAACAAGCTGTTTTATCATGTTTGTAATGTTACACATGCATTTCCTAACAAGTAGTAAGGCTTGCATTAAGGCGTTCAAAACAGCGATTTCTGGCGTTGTAAGAGCTCTAAACAGTGTTTCTGAGCATAACTTGGGGCAAAAGTGCAACTTTTCAAGAATGAAAAGAAAACTCATATTTTGAATGAAAACAGTGTTTGGATGTGATAACAAGCTGTTTTATCATGTTTGTAATGTTACACATCCATTTCCATACAAGTAGTAAGTCTTGTATTAAGGCGTTCAAAACAGCGTTTGCTGGCGCTGTAAGCGCTCTAAACAGTGTTTCTGAGCATAACTTGGAGCAAAAGTGCAACTTTTGAAGAATGAACTGAAAACTCATATTTTGTTCCAAAACAGTGTTTGGATGTGATAACAAGCTGTTTTATCATGTTTGTAATGTTACACATGCATTTCCTAACAAGTAGTAAGGCTTGCATTAAGGCGTTCAAAACAGCGTTTTCTGGCGTTGTAAGAGCTCTAAACAGTGTTTCTGAGCATAACTTGGGGCAAAAGTGCAACTTTTCAAGAATGAAAAGAAAACTCATATTTTGAATGAAAACAGTGTTTGGATGTGATAACAAGCTGTTTTATCATGTTTGTAATGTTACACATGCATTTCCAAACAAGTAGTAAGGCTTGCATTAAGGCGTTCAAAACAGCGTTTTCTGGCGGTGTAAGAGCTCTAAACAGTGTTTCTGAGCATAACTTGGGGCAAAAGTGCAACTTTTCAAGAATGAAAAGAAAACTCATATTTTGAATGAAAACAGTGTTTGGATGTGATAACAAGCTGTTTGTAATGTTACACATCCATTTCCATACAAGTAGTAAGTCTTGTATTAAGGCGTTCAAAACAGCGTTTGCTGGCGCTGTAAGCGCTCTAAACAGTGTTTCTGAGCATAACTTGTGGCAAAAGTGCAACTTTTGAAGAATGAACTGAAAACTCATATTCTGTTCCAAAACAGTGTTTGGATGTGATAACAAGCTGTTTTATCATGTTTGTAATGTTACACATGCATTTCCAAACAAGTAGTAAGTCTTGTATTAAGGCGTTCAAAACAGCGTTTGCTGGCGCTGTAAGCGCTCTAAACAGTGTTTCTGAGCATAACTTGTGGAAAAGTGCAACTTTTGAAGAATGAACTGAAAACTCATATTTTGTTCCAAAACAGTGTTTGGATGTGATAACAAGCTGTTTTATCATGTTTGTAATGTTACACATGCATTTCCAAACAAGTAGTAAGTCTTGTATTAAGGCGTTCAAAACAGCGTTTGCTGGCGCTGTAAGCGCTCTAAACAGTGTTTCTGAGCATAACTTGGAGCAAAAGTGCAACTTTTGAAGAATGAACTGAAAACTCATATTTTGTTCCAAAACAGTGTTTGGATGTGATAACAAGCTGTTTTATCATGTTTGTAATGTTACACATGCATTTCCTAACAAGTAGTAAGGCTTGCATTAAGGCGTTCAAAACAGCGTTTTCTGGCGTTGTAAGAGCTCTAAACAGTGTTTCTGAGCATAACTTGGGGCAAAAGTGCAACTTTTCAAGAATGAAAAGAAAACTCATATTTTGAATGAAAACAGTGTTTGGATGTGATAACAAGCTGTTTTATCATGTTTGTAATGTTACACATGCATTTCCAAACAAGTAGTAAGGCTTGCATTAAGGCGTTCAAAACAGCGTTTTCTGGCGTTGTAAGAGCTCTAAACAGTGTTTCTGAGCATAACTTGGGGCAAAAGTGCAACTTTTCAAGAATGAAAAGAAAACTCATATTTTGAATGAAAACAGTGTTTGGATGTGATAACAAGCTGTTTTATCATGTTTGTAATGTTACACATCCATTTCCATACAAGTAGTAAGTCTTGTATTAAGGCGTTCAAAACAGCGTTTGCTGGCGCTGTAAGGGCTCTAAACAGTGTTTCTGAGCATAACTTGGAGCAAAAGTGCAACTTTTGAAGAATGAACTGAAAACTCATATTTTGTTCCAAAACAGTGTTTGGATGTGATAACAAGCTGTTTTATCATGTTTGTAATGTTACACATGCATTTCCATACAAGTAGTAAGTCTTGTATTAAGGCGTTCAAAACAGCGTTTGCTGGCGCTGTAAGCGCTCTAAACTGTGTTTCTGAGCATAACTTGGAGCAAAAGTGCAACTTTTGAAGAATGAACTGAAAACTCATATTTTGTTCCAAAACAGTGTTTGGATGTGATAACAAGCTGTTTTATCATGTTTGTAATGTTACACATGCATTTCCTAACAAGTAGTAAGGCTTGCATTAAGGCGTTCAAAACAGCGATTTCTGGCGTTGTAAGAGCTCTAAACAGTGTTTCTGAGCATAACTTGGGGCAAAAGTGCAACTTTTCAAGAATGAAAAGAAAACTCATATTTTGAATGAAAACAGTGTTTGGATGTGATAACAAGCTGTTTTATCATGTTTGTAATGTTACACATCCATTTCCATACAAGTAGTAAGTCTTGTATTAAGGCGTTCAAAACAGCGTTTGCTGGCGCTGTAAGCGCTCTAAACAGTGTTTCTGAGCATAACTTGGAGCAAAAGTGCAACTTTTGAAGAATGAACTGAAAACTCATATTTTGTTCCAAAACAGTGTTTGGATGTGATAACAAGCTGTTTTATCATGTTTGTAATGTTACACATGCATTTCCTAACAAGTAGTAAGGCTTGCATTAAGGCGTTCAAAACAGCGTTTTCTGGCGTTGTAAGAGCTCTAAACAGTGTTTCTGAGCATAACTTGGGGCAAAAGTGCAACTTTTCAAGAATGAAAAGAAAACTCATATTTTGAATGAAAACAGTGTTTGGATGTGATAACAAGCTGTTTTATCATGTTTGTAATGTTACACATGCATTTCCAAACAAGTAGTAAGGCTTGCATTAAGGCGTTCAAAACAGCGTTTTCTGGCGTTGTAAGAGCTCTAAACAGTGTTTCTGAGCATAACTTGGGGCAAAAGTGCAACTTTTCAAGAATGAAAAGAAAACTCATATTTTGAATGAAAACAGTGTTTGGATGTGATAACAAGCTGTTTTATCATGTTTGTAATGTTACACATGCATTTCCAAACAAGTAGTAAGGCTTGCATTAAGGCGTTCAAAACAGCGTTTTCTGGCGTTGTAAGAGCTCTAAACAGTGTTTCTGAGCATAACTTGGGGCAAAAGTGCAACTTTTCAAGAATGAAAAGAAAACTCATATTTTGAATGAAAACAGTGTTTGGATGTGATAACAAGCTGTTTTATCATGTTTGTAATGTTACACATCCATTTCCATACAAGTAGTAAGTCTTGTATTAAGGCGTTCAAAACAGCGTTTGCTGGCGCTGTAAGGGCTCTAAACAGTGTTTCTGAGCATAACTTGGAGCAAAAGTGCAACTTTTGAAGAATGAACTGAAAACTCATATTTTGTTCCAAAACAGTGTTTGGATGTGATAACAAGCTGTTTTATCATGTTTGTAATGTTACACATGCATTTCCATACAAGTAGTAAGTCTTGTATTAAGGCGTTCAAAACAGCGTTTGCTGGCGCTGTAAGCGCTCTAAACTGTGTTTCTGAGCATAACTTGGAGCAAAAGTGCAACTTTTGAAGAATGAACTGAAAACTCATATTTTGTTCCAAAACAGTGTTTGGATGTGATAACAAGCTGTTTTATCATGTTTGTAATGTTACACATGCATTTCCTAACAAGTAGTAAGGCTTGCATTAAGGCGTTCAAAACAGCGATTTCTGGCGTTGTAAGAGCTCTAAACAGTGTTTCTGAGCATAACTTGGGGCAAAAGTGCAACTTTTCAAGAATGAAAAGAAAACTCATATTTTGAATGAAAACAGTGTTTGGATGTGATAACAAGCTGTTTTATCATGTTTGTAATGTTACACATCCATTTCCATACAAGTAGTAAGTCTTGTATTAAGGCGTTCAAAACAGCGTTTGCTGGCGCTGTAAGCGCTCTAAACAGTGTTTCTGAGCATAACTTGGAGCAAAAGTGCAACTTTTGAAGAATGAACTGAAAACTCATATTTTGTTCCAAAACAGTGTTTGGATGTGATAACAAGCTGTTTTATCATGTTTGTAATGTTACACATGCATTTCCTAACAAGTAGTAAGGCTTGCATTAAGGCGTTCAAAACAGCGTTTTCTGGCGTTGTAAGAGCTCTAAACAGTGTTTCTGAGCATAACTTGGGGCAAAAGTGCAACTTTTCAAGAATGAAAAGAAAACTCATATTTTGAATGAAAACAGTGTTTGGATGTGATAACAAGCTGTTTTATCATGTTTGTAATGTTACACATGCATTTCCAAACAAGTAGTAAGGCTTGCATTAAGGCGTTCAAAACAGCGTTTTCTGGCGTTGTAAGAGCTCTAAACAGTGTTTCTGAGCATAACTTGGGGCAAAAGTGCAACTTTTCAAGAATGAAAAGAAAACTCATATTTTGAATGAAAACAGTGTTTGGATGTGATAACAAGCTGTTTTATCATGTTTGTAATGTTACACATCCATTTCCATACAAGTAGTAAGTCTTGTATTAAGGCGTTCAAAACAGCGTTTGCTGGCGCTGTAAGCGCTCTAAACAGTGTTTCTGAGCATAACTTGGAGCAAAAGTGCAACTTTTGAAGAATGAACTGAAAACTCATATTTTGTTCCAAAACAGTGTTTGGATGTGATAACAAGCTGTTTTATCATGTTTGTAATGTTACACATGCATTTCCATACAAGTAGTAAGTCTTGTATTAAGGCGTTCAAAACAGCGTTTGCTGGCGCTGTAAGCGCTCTGAACAGTGTTTCTGAGCATAACTTGGAGCAAAAGTGCAACTTTTGAAGAATGAACTGAAAACTCATATTTTGTTCCAAAACAGTGTTTGGATGTGATAACAAGCTGTTTTATCATGTTTGTAATGTTACACATGCATTTCCTAACAAGTAGTAAGGCTTGCATTAAGGCGTTCAAAACAGCGTTTTCTGGCGTTGTAAGAGCTCTAAACAGTGTTTCTGAGCATAACTTGGGGCAAAAGTGCAACTTTTCAAGAATGAAAAGAAAACTCATATTTTGAATGAAAACAGTGTTTGGATGTGATAACAAGCTGTTTTATCATGTTTGTAATGTTACACATGCATTTCCAAACAAGTAGTAAGGCTTGCATTAAGGCGTTCAAAACAGCGTTTTCTGGCGGTGTAAGAGCTCTAAACAGTGTTTCTGAGCATAACTTGGGGCAAAAGTGCAACTTTTCAAGAATGAAAAGAAAACTCATATTTTGAATGAAAACAGTGTTTGGATGTGATAACAAGCTGTTTGTAATGTTACACATCCATTTCCATACAAGTAGTAAGTCTTGTATTAAGGCGTTCAAAACAGCGTTTGCTGGCGCTGTAAGCGCTCTAAACAGTGTTTCTGAGCATAACTTGTGGCAAAAGTGCAACTTTTGAAGAATGAACTGAAAACTCATATTCTGTTCCAAAACAGTGTTTGGATGTGATAACAAGCTGTTTTATCATGTTTGTAATGTTACACATGCATTTCCAAACAAGTAGTAAGTCTTGTATTAAGGCGTTCAAAACAGCGTTTGCTGGCGCTGTAAGCGCTCTAAACAGTGTTTCTGAGCATAACTTGTGGAAAAGTGCAACTTTTGAAGAATGAACTGAAAACTCATATTTTGTTCCAAAACAGTGTTTGGATGTGATAACAAGCTGTTTTATCATGTTTGTAATGTTACACATGCATTTCCAAACAAGTAGTAAGTCTTGTATTAAGGCGTTCAAAACAGCGTTTGCTGGCGCTGTAAGCGCTCTAAACAGTGTTTCTGAGCATAACTTGGAGCAAAAGTGCAACTTTTGAAGAATGAACTGAAAACTCATATTTTGTTCCAAAACAGTGTTTGGATGTGATAACAAGCTGTTTTATCATGTTTGTAATGTTACACATGCATTTCCTAACAAGTAGTAAGGCTTGCATTAAGGCGTTCAAAACAGCGTTTTCTGGCGTTGTAAGAGCTCTAAACAGTGTTTCTGAGCATAACTTGGGGCAAAAGTGCAACTTTCAAGAATGAAAAGAAAACTCATATTTTGAATGAAAACAGTGTTTGGATGTGATAACAAGCTGTTTTATCATGTTTGTAATGTTACACATGCATTTCCAAACAAGTAGTAAGGCTTGCATTAAGGCGTTCAAAACAGCGTTTTCTGGCGTTGTAAGAGCTCTAAACAGTGTTTCTGAGCATAACTTGGGGCAAAAGTGCAACTTTTCAAGAATGAAAAGAAAACTCATATTTTGAATGAAAACAGTGTTTGGATGTGATAACAAGCTGTTTTATCATGTTTGTAATGTTACACATCCATTTCCATACAAGTAGTAAGTCTTGTATTAAGGCGTTCAAAACAGCGTTTGCTGGCGCTGTAAGGGCTCTAAACAGTGTTTCTGAGCATAACTTGGAGCAAAAGTGCAACTTTTGAAGAATGAACTGAAAACTCATATTTTGTTCCAAAACAGTGTTTGGATGTGATAACAAGCTGTTTTATCATGTTTGTAATGTTACACATGCATTTCCATACAAGTAGTAAGTCTTGTATTAAGGCGTTCAAAACAGCGTTTGCTGGCGCTGTAAGCGCTCTAAACTGTGTTTCTGAGCATAACTTGGAGCAAAAGTGCAACTTTTGAAGAATGAACTGAAAACTCATATTTTGTTCCAAAACAGTGTTTGGATGTGATAACAAGCTGTTTTATCATGTTTGTAATGTTACACATGCATTTCCTAACAAGTAGTAAGGCTTGCATTAAGGCGTTCAAAACAGCGATTTCTGGCGTTGTAAGAGCTCTAAACAGTGTTTCTGAGCATAACTTGGGGCAAAAGTGCAACTTTTCAAGAATGAAAAGAAAACTCATATTTTGAATGAAAACAGTGTTTGGATGTGATAACAAGCTGTTTTATCATGTTTGTAATGTTACACATCCATTTCCATACAAGTAGTAAGTCTTGTATTAAGGCGTTCAAAACAGCGTTTGCTGGCGCTGTAAGCGCTCTAAACAGTGTTTCTGAGCATAACTTGGAGCAAAAGTGCAACTTTTGAAGAATGAACTGAAAACTCATATTTTGTTCCAAAACAGTGTTTGGATGTGATAACAAGCTGTTTTATCATGTTTGTAATGTTACACATGCATTTCCTAACAAGTAGTAAGGCTTGCATTAAGGCGTTCAAAACAGCGTTTTCTGGCGTTGTAAGAGCTCTAAACAGTGTTTCTGAGCATAACTTGGGGCAAAAGTGCAACTTTTCAAGAATGAAAAGAAAACTCATATTTTGAATGAAAACAGTGTTTGGATGTGATAACAAGCTGTTTTATCATGTTTGTAATGTTACACATGCATTTCCAAACAAGTAGTAAGGCTTGCATTAAGGCGTTCAAAACAGCGTTTTCTGGCGTTGTAAGAGCTCTAAACAGTGTTTCTGAGCATAACTTGGGGCAAAAGTGCAACTTTTCAAGAATGAAAAGAAAACTCATATTTTGAATGAAAACAGTGTTTGGATGTGATAACAAGCTGTTTTATCATGTTTGTAATGTTACACATGCATTTCCAAACAAGTAGTAAGGCTTGCATTAAGGCGTTCAAAACAGCGTTTTCTGGCGTTGTAAGAGCTCTAAACAGTGTTTCTGAGCATAACTTGGGGCAAAAGTGCAACTTTTCAAGAATGAAAAGAAAACTCATATTTTGAATGAAAACAGTGTTTGGATGTGATAACAAGCTGTTTTATCATGTTTGTAATGTTACACATCCATTTCCATACAAGTAGTAAGTCTTGTATTAAGGCGTTCAAAACAGCGTTTGCTGGCGCTGTAAGGGCTCTAAACAGTGTTTCTGAGCATAACTTGGTGCAAAAGTGCAACTTTTGAAGAATGAACTGAAAACTCATATTTTGTTCCAAAACAGTGTTTGGATGTGATAACAAGCTGTTTTATCATGTTTGTAATGTTACACATGCATTTCCATACAAGTAGTAAGTCTTGTATTAAGGCGTTCAAAACAGCGTTTTGCTGGCGCTGTAAGCGCTCTAAACTGTGTTTCTGAGCATAACTTGGAGCAAAAGTGCAACTTTGAAGAATGAACTGAAAACTCATATTTTGTTCCAAAACAGTGTTTGGATGTGATAACAAGCTGTTTTATCATGTTTGTAATGTTACACATGCATTTCCTAACAAGTAGTAAGCTTGCATTAAGGCGTTCAAAACAGCGATTTCTGGCGTTGTAAGAGCTCTAAACAGTGTTTCTGAGCATAACTTGGGGCAAAAGTGCAACTTTTCAAGAATGAAAGAAAACTCATATTTTGAATGAAAACAGTGTTTGGATGTGATAACAAGCTGTTTTATCATGTTTGTAATGTTACACATCCATTTCCATACAAGTAGTAAGTCTTGTATTAAGGCGTTCAAAACAGCGTTTGCTGGCGCTGTAAGCGCTCTAAACAGTGTTTCTGAGCATAACTTGGAGCAAAAGTGCAACTTTTGAAGAATGAACTGAAAACTCATATTTTGTTCCAAAACAGTGTTTGGATGTGATAACAAGCTGTTTTATCATGTTTGTAATGTTACACATGCATTTCCTAACAAGTAGTAAGGCTTGCATTAAGGCGTTCAAAACAGCGTTTTCTGGCGTTGTAAGAGCTCTAAACAGTGTTTCTGAGCATAACTTGGGGCAAAAGTGCAACTTTTCAAGAATGAAAAGAAAACTCATATTTTGAATGAAAACAGTGTTTGGATGTGATAACAAGCTGTTTTATCATGTTTGTAATGTTACACATGCATTTCCAAACAAGTAGTAAGGCTTGCATTAAGGCGTTCAAAACAGCGTTTTCTGGCGTTGTAAGAGCTCTAAACAGTGTTTCTGAGCATAACTTGGGGCAAAAGTGCAACTTTTCAAGAATGAAAAGAAAACTCATATTTTGAATGAAAACAGTGTTTGGATGTGATAACAAGCTGTTTTATCATGTTTGTAATGTTACACATGCATTTCCAAACAAGTAGTAAGGCTTGCATTAAGGCGTTCAAAACAGCGTTTTCTGGCGGTGTAAGAGCTCTAAACAGTGTTTCTGAGCATAACTTGGGGCAAAAGTGCAACTTTTCAAGAATGAAAAGAAAACTCATATTTTGAATGAAAACAGTGTTTGGATGTGATAACAAGCTGTTTTATCATGTTTGTAATGTTACACATGCATTTCCTAACAAATAGTAAGGCTTGCATTAAGGCGTTCAAAACAGCGTTTGCTGGCGCTGTAAGCGCTCTAAACAGTGTTTCTGAGCATAACTTGTGGCAAAAGTGCAACTTTTGAAGAATGAACTGAAAACTCATATTTTGTTCCAAAACAGTGTTTGGATGTGATAACAAGCTGTTTTATCATGTTTGTAATGTTACACATCCATTTCCATACAAGTAGTAAGTCTTGTATTAAGGCGTTCAAAACAGCGTTTGCTGGCGCTGTAAGCGCTGTAAACAGTGTTTCTGAGCATATCTTGGAGCAAAAGTGCAACTTTTGAAGAATGAACTGAAAACTCATATTTTGTTCCAAAACAGTGTTTGGATGTGATAACAAGCTGTTTTATCATGTTTGTAATGTTACACATGCATTTCCATACAAGTAGTAAGTCTTGTATTAAGGCGTTCAAAACAGCGTTTTCTGGCGTTGTAAGAGCTCTAAACAGTGTTTCTGAGCATAACTTGGGGCAAAAGTGCAACTTTTCAAGAATGAAAAGAAAACTCATATTTTGTTCCAAAACAGTGTTTGGATGTGATAACAAGCTGTTTTATCATGTTTGTAATGTTACACATGCATTTCCATACAAGTAGTAAGTCTTGTATTAAGGCGTTCAAAACAGCGTTTGCTGGCGCTGTAAGCGCTCTAAACAGTGTTTCTGAGCATAACTTGGGGCAAAAGTGCAACTTTTCAAGAATGAAAAGAAAACTCATATTTTGAATGAAAACAGTGTTTGGATGTGATAACAAGCTGTTTTATCATGTTTGTAATGTTACACATCCATTTCCATACAAGTAGTAAGTCTTGTATTAAGGCGTTCAAAACAGCGATTGCTGGCGCTGTAAGCGCTCTAAACAGTGTTTCTGAGCTTAACTTGTGGCAAAAGTGCAACTTTTGAAGAATGAACTGAAAACTCATATTTTGTTCCAAAACAGTGTTTGGATGTGATAACAAGCTGTTTTATCATGTTTGTAATGTTACACATCCATTTCCATACAAGTAGTAAGTCTTGTATTAAGGCGTTCAAAACAGCGTTTGCTGGCGCTGTAAGCGCTCTAAACAGTGTTTCTGAGCATAACTTGGAGCAAAAGTGCAACTTTTGAAGAATGAACTGAAAACTCATATTTTGTTCCAAAACAGTGTTTGGATGTGATAACAAGCTGTTTTATCATGTTTGTAATGTTACACATGCATTTCCATACAAGTAGTAAGTCTTGTATTAAGGCGTTCAAAACAGCGTTTGCTGGCGCTGTAAGCGCTCTAAACAGTGTTTCTGAGCATAACTTGTGGCAAAAGTGCAACTTTTGAAGAATGAACTGAAAACTCATATTCTGTTCCAAAACAGTGTTTGGATGTGATAACAAGCTGTTTTATCATGTTTGTAATGTTACACATGCATTTCCAAACAAGTAGTAAGTCTTGTATTAAGGCGTTCAAAACAGCGTTTGCTGGCGCTGTAAGCGCTCTAAACAGTGTTTCTGAGCATAACTTGTGGAAAAGTGCAACTTTTGAAGAATGAACTGAAAACTCATATTTTGTTCCAAAACAGTGTTTGGATGTGATAACAAGCTGTTTTATCATGTTTGTAATGTTACACATGCATTTCCAAACAAGTAGTAAGTCTTGTATTAAGGCGTTCAAAACAGCGTTTGCTGGCGCTGTAAGCGCTCTAAACAGTGTTTCTGAGCATAACTTGGAGCAAAAGTGCAACTTTTGAAGAATGAACTGAAAACTCATATTTTGTTCCAAAACAGTGTTTGGATGTGATAACAAGCTGTTTTATCATGTTTGTAATGTTACACATGCATTTCCTAACAAGTAGTAAGGCTTGCATTAAGGCGTTCAAAACAGCGTTTTCTGGCGTTGTAAGAGCTCTAAACAGTGTTTCTGAGCATAACTTGGGGCAAAAGTGCAACTTTTCAAGAATGAAAAGAAAACTCATATTTTGAATGAAAACAGTGTTTGGATGTGATAACAAGCTGTTTTATCATGTTTGTAATGTTACACATGCATTTCCAAACAAGTAGTAAGGCTTGCATTAAGGCGTTCAAAACAGCGTTTTCTGGCGTTGTAAGAGCTCTAAACAGTGTTTCTGAGCATAACTTGGGGCAAAAGTGCAACTTTTCAAGAATGAAAAGAAAACTCATATTTTGAATGAAAACAGTGTTTGGATGTGATAACAAGCTGTTTTATCATGTTTGTAATGTTACACATCAATTTCCATACAAGTAGTAAGTCTTGTATTAAGGCGTTCAAAACAGCGTTTGCTGGCGCTGTAAGGGCTCTAAACAGTGTTTCTGAGCATAACTTGGAGCAAAAGTGCAACTTTTGAAGAATGAACTGAAAACTCATATTTTGTTCCAAAACAGTGTTTGGATGTGATAACAAGCTGTTTTATCATGTTTGTAATGTTACACATGCATTTCCATACAAGTAGTAAGTCTTGTATTAAGGCGTTCAAAACAGCGTTTGCTGGCGCTGTAAGCGCTCTAAACTGTGTTTCTGAGCATAACTTGGAGCAAAAGTGCAACTTTTGAAGAATGAACTGAAAACTCATATTTTGTTCCAAAACAGTGTTTGGATGTGATAACAAGCTGTTTTATCATGTTTGTAATGTTACACATGCATTTCCTAACAAGTAGTAAGGCTTGCATTAAGGCGTTCAAAACAGCGATTTCTGGCGTTGTAAGAGCTCTAAACAGTGTTTCTGAGCATAACTTGGGGCAAAAGTGCAACTTTTCAAGAATGAAAAGAAAACTCATATTTTGAATGAAAACAGTGTTTGGATGTGATAACAAGCTGTTTTATCATGTTTGTAATGTTACACATCCATTTCCATACAAGTAGTAAGTCTTGTATTAAGGCGTTCAAAACAGCGTTTGCTGGCGCTGTAAGCGCTCTAAACAGTGTTTCTGAGCATAACTTGGAGCAAAAGTGCAACTTTTGAAGAATGAACTGAAAACTCATATTTTGTTCCAAAACAGTGTTTGGATGTGATAACAAGCTGTTTTATCATGTTTGTAATGTTACACATGCATTTCCTAACAAGTAGTAAGGCTTGCATTAAGGCGTTCAAAACAGCGTTTTCTGGCGTTGTAAGAGCTCTAAACAGTGTTTCTGAGCATAACTTGGGGCAAAAGTGCAACTTTTCAAGAATGAAAAGAAAACTCATATTTTGAATGAAAACAGTGTTTGGATGTGATAACAAGCTGTTTTATCATGTTTGTAATGTTACACATGCATTTCCAAACAAGTAGTAAGGCTTGCATTAAGGCGTTCAAAACAGCGTTTTCTGGCGTTGTAAGAGCTCTAAACAGTGTTTCTGAGCATAACTTGGGGCAAAAGTGCAACTTTTCAAGAATGAAAAGAAAACTCATATTTTGAATGAAAACAGTGTTTGGATGTGATAACAAGCTGTTTTATCATGTTTGTAATGTTACACATCCATTTCCATACAAGTAGTAAGTCTTGTATTAAGGCGTTCAAAACAGCGTTTGCTGGCGCTGTAAGCGCTCTAAACAGTGTTTCTGAGCATAACTTGGAGCAAAAGTGCAACTTTTGAAGAATGAACTGAAAACTCATATTTTGTTCCAAAACAGTGTTTGGATGTGATAACAAGCTGTTTTATCATGTTTGTAATGTTACACATGCATTTCCAAACAAGTAGTAAGTCTTGTATTAAGGCGTTCAAAACAGCGTTTGCTGGCGCTGTAAGCGCTCTAAACAGTGTTTCTGAGCATAACTTGGAGCAAAAGTGCAACTTTTGAGGAATGAACTGAAAACTCATATTTTGTTCCAAAACAGTGTTTGGATGTGATAACAAGCTGTTTTATCATGTTTGTAATGTTACACATGCATTTCCTAACAAGTAGTAAGGCTTGCATTAAGGCGTTCAAAACAGCGATTTCTGGCGTTGTAAGAGCTCTAAACAGTGTTTCTGAGCATAACTTGGGGCAAAAGTGCAACTTTTCAAGAATGAAAAGAAAACTCATATTTTGAATGAAAACAGTGTTTGGATGTGATAACAAGCTGTTTTATCATGTTTGTAATGTTACACATCCATTTCCATACAAGTAGTAAGTCTTGTATTAAGGCGTTCAAAACAGCGTTTGCTGGCGCTGTAAGCGCTCTAAACATTGTTTCTGAGCTTAACTTGTGGCAAAAGTGCAACTTTTGAAGAATGAACTGAAAACTCATATTTTGTTCCAAAACAGTGTTTGGATGTGATAACAAGCTGTTTTATCATGTTTGTAATGTTACACATGCATTTCCATACAAGTAGTAAGTCTTGTATTAAGGCGTTCAAAACAGCGTTTGCTGGCGCTGTAAGCGCTCTAAACAGTGTTTCTGAGCATAACTTGTGGAAAAGTGCAACTTTTGAAGAATGAACTGAAAACTCATATTTTGTTCCAAAACAGTGTTTGGATGTGATAACAAGCTGTTTTATCATGTTTGTAATGTTACACATGCATTTCCAAACAAGTAGTAAGTCTTGTATTAAGGCGTTCAAAACAGCGTTTGCTGGCGCTGTAAGCGCTCTAAACAGTGTTTCTGAGCATAACTTGTGGAAAAGTGCAACTTTTGAAGAATGAACTGAAAACTCATATTTTGTTCCAAAACAGTGTTTGGATGTGATAACAAGCTGTTTTATCATGTTTGTAATGTTACACATGCATTTCCAAACAAGTAGTAAGTCTTGTATTAAGGCGTTCCAAAACAGCGTTTGCTGGCGCTGTAAGCGCTCTAAACAGTGTTCTGAGCATAACTTGGAGCAAAAGTGCAACTTTTGAAGAATGAACTGAAACTCATATGTTGTTCCAAACAGTGTTTGGATGTGATAACAAGCTGTTTTATCATGTTTGTAATGTTACACATGCATTTCCTAACAAGTAGTAAGGCTTGCATTAAGGCGTTCAAAACAGCGATTTCTGGCGTTGTAAGAGCTCTAAACAGTGTTTCTGAGCATAACTGGGGGCAAAAGTGCAACTTTTGAAGAATGAACTGAAAACTCATATTTTGTTCCAAAACAGTGTTTGGATGTGATAACAAGCTGTTTTATAATGTTTGTAATGTTACACATGCATTTCCATACAAGTAGTAAGTCTTGTATTAAGGGCGTTCAAAACAGCGTTTGCTGGCGCTGTAAGCGCTCCTAAACAGTGTTTCTGAGCATAACTTGGAGCAAAAGTGCAACTTTTGAGAAGTTGACTGAAAACTCATATTTGTTCCAAAACAGTGTTTGGATGTGATAACAAGCTGTTTTATCATGTTTGTAATGTTACACATGCATTTCCAAACAAGTAGTAAGTCTTGTATTAAGGCGTTCAAAACAGCGTTTGCTGGCGCTGTAAGCGCTCTAAACAGTGTTTCTGAGCATAACTTGGAGCAAAAGTGCAACTTTGAAGAATGACTGAATAACTCATATTTTGTTCCAAAACAGTGTTTGGATGTGATACAAGCTGTTTTATCATGTTTGTAATGTTACACATGCATTTCCTAACAAGTAGTAAGGCTTGCATTAAGGCGGTTCAAAACAGCGTTTACTGGCGTTGTAAGAGCTCTAAACAGTGTTTCTGAGCATAAACTTGGGGCAAAAGTGCAACATTTCAAGATGAAAAGAAAACTCATATTTTGAATGAAAACAGTGTTTGGATG
>NW_027507386.1:0-43619 GCF_052324685.1 Brachyhypopomus gauderio
ATCACATCCAAACACTGTTTTGGAACAAAATATGAGTTTTCAGTTCATTCTTCAAAAGTTGCACTTTTGCTCCCAAGTTTTGCTCAGAAACACTGTTTAGAGCGCTTACAGCGCCAGCAAACGCTGTTTTGAACGCCTTAATACAAGACTTACTACTTGTTTGGAAATGCATGTGTAACATTACAAACATGATAAAAACAGCTTGTTATCACATCCAAACACTGTTTTGGAACAAAATATGAGTTTTCAGTTCATTCTTCAAAAGTTGCACTTTTGCCACAAGTAATGCTCAGAAACACTGTTAGAGCGCTTACAGCGGCCAGCAAACGCTGTTTTGAACGCCTTAATACAAGACTTACTACTTGTTTGGAAATGCATGTGTAACATTACAAACATGATAAAACAGCTTGTTATCACATCCAAACACTGTTTTGGAACAAAATATGAGTTTTCAGTTCATTCTTCAAAAGTTGCACTTTTGCTCCAAGTTATGCTCAGAAACACTGTTTAGAGCGCTTACAGCGCCAGCAAACGCTGTTTTGAACGCCTTAATACAAGACTTACTACTTGTTTGGAAATGCATGTGTAACATTACAAACATGATAAAACAGCTTGTTATCACATCCAAACACTGTTTTGGAACAAAATATGAGTTTTCAGTTCATTCTTCAAAAGTTGCACTTTTGCCACAAGTAATGCTCAGAAACACTGTTTAGAGCGCTTACAGCGCCAGCAAACGCTGTTTTGAACGCCTTAATACAGAGACTTACTACTTGTATGGAAATGAATGTGTAACATTACAAACATGATAAAACAGCTTGTTATCACATCCAAACACTGTTTTCATTCAAAATATGAGTTTTCTTTTCATTCTTGAAAAGTTGCACTTTTGCCACAAGTTATGCTCAGAAACACTATTTAGAGCTCTTACAGCGCCAGCAAACGCTGTTTTGAACGCCTTAATACAATACTCACTACTTGTATGGGAAATGGATGTGTAACATTACAAACATGATAAAACAGCTTGTTATCACATCCAAACACTGTTTTGGAACAAAATATGAGTTTTCTTTTCATTCTTGAAAAGTTGCACTTTTGCCCCAAGTTATGCTCAGAAACACTGTTTAGAGCGCTTACAGCGCCAGCAAACGCTGTTTTGAACGCCTTAATACAAGACTCACTACTTGTATGGAAATGGATGTGTAACATTACAAACATGATAAAACAGCTTGTTATCACATCCAAACACTGTTTTGGAACAAAATATGAGTTTTCAGTTCATTCTTCAAAAGTTGCCACTTTTGCTCCAGTTATGCTCAGAAACACTGTTTAGAGCGCTTACAGCGCCAGCAAACGCGGTTTTGAACGCCTTAATACAAGACTCACTACTTGTATGGAAATGGATGTGTAACATTACAAACATGATAAAACAGCTTGTTATCACATCCAAACACTGTTTTCATTCAAAATATGAGTTTTCTTTTCATTCTTGAAAAGTTGCACTTTTGCCCCAAGTTATGCTCAGAAACACTGTTTAGAGCTCTTACAACGCCAGAAAAACGCTGTTTTGAACGCCTTAATGCAAGCCTTACTACTTGTTAGGAAATGCATGTGTAACATTACAAACATGATAAAACAGCTTGTTATCACATCCAAACACTGTTTTGGAACAAAATATGAGTTTTCAGTTCATTCTTCAAAAGTTGCACTTTTGCTCCAAGTTTTGCTCAGAAACACTGTTTAGAGCGCTTACAGCGCCAGCAAACGCTGTTTTGAACGCCTTAATACAAGACTTACTACTTGTTTGGAAATGCATGTGTAACATTACAAACATGATAAAACAGCTTGTTATCACATCCAAACACTGTTTTGGAACAAATATGAGTTTTCAGTTCATTCTTCAAAAGTTGCACTTTTGCCACAAGTAATGCTCAGAAACACTGTTAGAGCGCTTACAGCGCCAGCAAACGCTGTTTTGAACGCCTTAATACAAGACTTACTACTTGTTTGGAAATGCATGTGTAACATTACAAACATGATAAAACAGCTTGTTATCACATCCAAACACTGTTTTGGAACAAAATATGAGTTTTCAGTTCATTCTTCAAAAGTTGCACTTTTGCTCCAAGTTATGCTCAGAAACACTGTTTAGAGCGCTTACAGCGCCAGCAAACGCTGTTTTGAACGCCTTAATACAAGACTTACTACTTGTTTGGAAATGCATGTGTAACATTACAAACATGATAAAACAGCTTGTTATCACATCCAAACACTGTTTTGGAACAAAATATGAGTTTTCAGTTCATTCTTCAAAAGTTGCACTTTTGCCACAAGTAATGCTCAGAAACACTGTTTAGAGCGCTTACAGCGCCAGCAAACGCTGTTTTGAACGCCTTAATACAAGACTTACTACTTGTATGGAAATGAATGTGTAACATTACAAACATGATAAAACAGCTTGTTATCACATCCAAACACTGTTTTCATTCAAAATATGAGTTTTCTTTTCATTCTTGAAAAGTTGCACTTTTGCCACAAGTTATGCTCAGAAACACTATTTAGAGCTCTTACAGCGCCAGCAAACGCTGTTTTTGAACGCCTTAATACAAGACTCACTACTTGTATGGAAATGGATGTGTAACATTACAAACATGATAAAACAGCTTGTTATCACATCCAAACACTGTTTTGGAACAAAATATGAGTTTTCTTTTCATTCTTGAAAAGTTGCACTTTTGCCCCAAGTTATGCTCAGAAAACACTGTTTAGAGCGCTTACAGCGCCAGCAAACGCTGTTTTGAACGCCTTAATACAAGACTTACTACTTGTTTGGAAATGCATGTGTAACATTACAAACATGATAAAACAGCTTGTTATCACATCCAAACACTGTTTTGGAACAAAATATGAGTTTTCAGTTCATTCTTCAAAAGTTGCACTTTTGCCACAAGTTATGCTCAGAAACACTGTTTAGGAGCGCTTACAGCGCCAGCAAACGCTGTTTTGAACGCCTTAATACAAGACTCACTACTTGTATGGAAATGGATGTGTAACATTACAAACATGATAAAACAGCTTGTTATCACATCCAAACACTGTTTTCATTCAAAATATGAGTTTTCTTTTCATTCTTGAAAAGTTGCACTTTTGCCCCAAGTTATGCTCAGAAACACTGTTTAGAGCTCTTACAACGCCAGAAAACGCTGTTTTGAACGCCTTAATACAAGACTTACTACTTGTATGGAAATGGATGTGTAACATTACAAACATGAATAAAACAGCTTGTTATCACATCCAAACACTGTTTTCATTCAAAATATGAGTTTTCTTTTCATTCTTGAAAAGTTGCACTTTTGCCACAAGTTATGCTCAGAAACACTGTTTAGAGCTCTTACAGCGCCAGCAAACGCTGTTTTGAACGCCTTAATACAAGACTCACTACTTGTATGGAAATGGATGTGTAACATTACAAACATGATAAAACAGCTTGTTATCACATCCAAACACTGTTTTCATTCAAAATATGAGTTTTCTTTTCATTCTTGAAAAGTTGCACTTTTGCCCCAAGTTATGCTCAGAAACACTGTTTAGAGCTCTTACAACGCCAGAAAACGCTGTTTTGAACGCCTTAATGCAAGCCTTACTACTTGTTAGGAAATGCATGTGTAACATTACAAACATGATAAAACAGCTTGTTATCACATCCAAACACTGTTTTGGAACAAAATATGAGTTTCAGTTCATTCTTCAAAAGTTGCACTTTTGCCCCAAGTTATGCTCAGAAACACTGTTTAGAGCTCTTACAACGCCAGAAACGCTGTTTTGAACGCCTTAATGCAAGCCTTACTACTTGTTAGGAAATGCATGTGTAACATTACAAACATGATAAAACAGCTTGTTATCACATCCAAACACTGTTTTGGAACAAAATATGAGTTTTCAGTTCATTCTTCAAAAGTTGCACTTTTGCTCCAAGTTATGCTCAGGAAACACTGTTTAGAGCGCTTACAGCGCCAGCAAACGCTGTTTTGAACGCCTTAATACAAGACTCACTACTTGTATGGAAATGGATGTGTAACATTACAAACATGATAAAACAGCTTGTTATCACATCCAAACACTGTTTTGGAACAAAATATGAGTTTTCAGTTCATTCTTCAAAAGTTGCACTTTTGCCCAAGTTATGCTCAGAAACACTGTTTAGAGCTCTTACAACGCCAGAAAACGCTGTTTTGAACGCCTTAATGCAAGCCTTACTACTTGTTAGGAAATGCATGTGTAACATTACAAACATGATAAAACAGCTTGTTATCACATCCAAACACTGTTTTGGAACAAAATATGAGTTTTCAGTTCATTCTTCAAAAGTTGCACTTTTGCTCCAAGTTATGCTCAGAAACACTGTTTAGAGCGCTTACAGCGCCAGCAAACGCTGTTTTGAACGCCTTAATACAAGACTCACTACTTGTATGGAAATGGATGTGTAACATTACAAACATGATAAAACAGCTTGTTATCACATCCAAACACTGTTTTCATTCAAAATATGAGTTTTCTTTTCATTCTTGAGAAGTTGCACTTTTGCCACAAGTTATGCTCAGAAACACTGTTTAGAGCTCTTACAGCGCCAGCAAACGCTGTTTTGAACGCCTTAATACAAGACTCACTACTTGTATGGAAATGGATGTGTAACATTACAAACATGATAAAACAGCTTGTTATCACATCCAAACACTGTTTTGGAACAAAATATGAGTTTTCAGTTCATTCTTCAAAAGTTGCACTTTTGCCCCAGTTATGCTCAGAAACACTGTTTAGAGCTCTTACAACGCCAGAAAACGCTGTTTTGAACGCCTTAATGCAAGCCTTACTACTTGTTAGGAAATGCATGTGTAACATTACAAACATGATAAAACAGCTTGTTAATCACATCCAAACACTGTTTTGGAACAAAATATGAGTTTTCAGTTCATTCTTCAAAAGTTGCACTTTTGCTCCAAGTTATGCTCAGAAACACTGTTTAGAGCGCTTACAGCGCCAGCAAACGCTGTTTTGAACGCCTTAATACAAGACTCACTACTTGTATGGAAATGGATGTGTAACATTACAAACATGATAAAACAGCTTGTTATCACATCCAAACACTGTTTTGGAACAAAATATGAGTTTTCAGTTCATTCTTCAAAAGTTGCACTTTTGCCCCAAGTTATGCTCAGAAACACTGTTTAGAGCTCTTACAACGCCAGAAAACGCTGTTTTGAACGCCTTAATGCAAGCCTTACTACTTGTTAGGAAATGCATGTGTAACATTACAAACATGATAAAAACAGCTTGTTATCACATCCAAACACTGTTTTGGAACAAAATATGAGTTTCAGTTCATTCTTCAAAAGTTGCACTTTTGCTCCAAGTTATGCTCAGAAACACTGTTTAGAGCGCTTACAGCGCCAGCAAACGCTGTTTTGAACGCCTTAATACAAGACTCACTACTTGTATGGAAATGGATGTGTAACATTACAAACATGATAAAACAGCTTGTTATCACATCCAAACACTGTTTTCATTCAAAATATGAGTTTTCTTTTCATTCTTGAGAAGTTGCACTTTTGCCACAAGTTATGCTCAGAAACACTGTTTAGAGCTCTTACAGCGCCAGCAAACGCTGTTTTGAACGCCTTAATACAAGACTCACTACTTGTATGGAAATGGATGTGTAACATTACAAACATGATAAAACAGCTTGTTATCACATCCAAACACTGTTTTCATTCAAAATATGAGTTTTCTTTTCATTCTTGAAAAGTTGCACTTTTGCCCCAAGTTATGCTCAGAAACACTGTTTAGAGCGCTTACAGCGCCAGCAAACGCTGTTTTGAACGCCTTAATACAAGACTCACTACTTGTATGGAAATGGATGTGTAACATTACAAACATGATAAAACAGCTTGTTATCACATCCAAACACTGTTTTCATTCAAAATATGAGTTTTCTTTTCATTCTTGAAAAGTTGCACTTTTTGCCCCAAGTTATGCTCAGAAACACTGTTTTAGAGCGCTTACAGCGCCAGCAAACGCTGTTTTGAAGCGCCTTAATACAAGACTTACTACTTGTTTGGAAATGCATGTGTAACATTACAAACATGATAAAACAGCTTGTTATCACATCCAAACACTGTTTTGGAACAAAATATGAGTTTTCAGTTCATTCTTCAAAAGTTGCATTTTTGCCACAAGTTATGCTCAGAAACACTGTTTAGAGCGCTTACAGCGCCAGCAAACGCTGTTTTGAACGCCTTAATACAAGACTCACTACTTGTATGGAAATGGATGTGTAACATTACAAACATGATAAAACAGCTTGTTATCACATCCAAACACTGTTTTCATTCAAAATATGAGTTTTCTTTTCATTCTTGAAAAGTTGCACTTTTGCCCCAAGTTATGCTCAGAAAACACTGTTTAGAGCTCTTACAACGCCAGAAAACGCTGTTTTGAACGCCTTAATACAAGACTTACTACTTGTATGGAAATGGATGTGTAACATTACAAACATGATAAAACAGCTTGTTATCACATCCAAACACTGTTTTCATTCAAAATATGAGTTTTCTTTTCATTCTTGAAAAGTTGCACTTTTGCCACAAGTTATGCTCAGAAACACTGTTTAGAGCTCTTACAGCGCCAGCAAACGCTGTTTTGAACGCCTTAATACAAGACTCACTACTTGTATGGAAATGGATGTGTAACATTACAAACATGATAAAACAGCTTGTTATCACATCCAAACACTGTTTTCATTCAAAATATGAGTTTTCTTTTCATTCTTGAAAAGTTGCACTTTTGCCCCAAGTTATGCTCAGAAAACACTGTTTAGAGCTCTTACAACGCCAGAAAACGCTGTTTTGAACGCCTTAATGCAAGCCTTAACTACTTGTTAGGAAATGCATGTGTAACATTACAAACATGATAAAACAGCTTGTTATCACATCCAAACACTGTTTTGGAACAAAATATGAGTTTTCAGTTCATTCTTCAAAAGTTGCACTTTTGCCACAAGTTATGCTCAGAAACACTGTTTAGAGCGCTTGCAGCGCCAGCAAACGCTGTTTTGAACGCCTTAATACAAGACTTACTACTTGTATGGAAATGGATGTGTAACTACAAACATGATAAAACAGCTTGTTATCACATCCAAACACTGTTTTCATTCAAAATATGAGTTTTCTTTTCATTCTTGAAAAGTTGCACTTTTGCCCCAAGTTATGCTCAGAAACACTGTTTAGAGCTCTTACAACGCCAGAAAACGCTGTTTTGAACGCCTTAATGCAAGCCTTACTACTTGTTAGGAAATGCATGTGTAACATTACAAACATGATAAAACAGCTTGTTATCACATCCAAACACTGTTTTGGAACAAAATATGAGTTTTCAGTTCATTCTTCAAAAGTTGCACTTTTGCTCCAAGTTATGCTCAGAAACACTGTTTAGAGCGCTTACAGCGCCAGCAAACGCTGTTTTGAACGCCTTAATACAAGACTCACTACTTGTATGGAAATGGATGTGTAACATTACAAACATGATAAAACAGCTTGTTATCACATCCAAACACTGTTTTGGAACAAAATATGAGTTTTCAGTTCATTCTTCAAAAGTTGCACTTTTGCCCCAAGTTATGCTCAGAAACACTGTTTAGAGCTCTTACAACGCCAGAAAACGCTGTTTTGAACGCCTTAATGCAAGCCTTACTACTTGTTAGGAAATGCATGTGTAACATTACAAACATGATAAAACAGCTTGTTATCACATCCAAACACTGTTTTCATTCAAAATATGAGTTTTCTTTTCATTCTTGAGAAGTTGCACTTTTGCCACAAGTTATGCTCAGAAACACTGTTTAGAGCTCTTACAGCGCCAGCAAACGCTGTTTTGAACGCCTTAATACAAGACTCACTACTTGTATGGAAATGGATGTGTAACATTACAAACATGATAAAACAGCTTGTTATCACATCCAAACACTGTTTTCATTCAAAATATGAGTTTTCTTTTCATTCTTGAAAAGTTGCACTTTTGCCCCAAGTTATGCTCAGAAACACTGTTTAGAGCGCTTACAGCGCCAGCAAACGCTGTTTTGAACGCCCTAATACAAGACTTACTACTTGTTTGGAAATGCATGTGTAACATTACAAACATGATAAAACAGCTTGTTATCACATCCAAACACTGTTTTGGAACAAAATATGAGTTTTCAGTTCATTCTTCAAAAGTTGCACTTTTGCCACAAGTTATGCTCAGAAACACTGTTTTAGAGCGCTTACAGCGCCAGCAAACGCTGTTTTGAACGCCTTAATACAAGACTCACTACTTGTATGGAAATGGATGTGTAACATTACAAACATGATAAAACAGCTTGTTATCACATCCAAACACTGTTTTCATTCAAAATATGAGTTTTCTTTTCATTCTTGAAAAGTTGCACTTTTGCCCCAAGTTATGCTCAGAAACACTGTTTAGAGCTCTTACAACGCCAGAAAACGCTGTTTTGAACGCCTTAATACAAGACTTACTACTTGTATGGAAATGGATGTGTAACATTACAAACATGATAAAACAGCTTGTTATCACATCCAAACACTGTTTTCATTCAAAAATATGAGTTTTCTTTTCATTCTTGAAAAGTTGCACTTTTGCCACAAGTTATGCTCAGAAACACTGTTTAGAGCTCTTACAGCGCCAGCAAACGCTGTTTTGAACGCCTTAATACAAGACTCACTACTTGTATGGAAATGGATGTGTAACATTACAAACATGATAAAACAGCTTGTTATCACATCCAAACACTGTTTTCATTCAAAATATGAGTTTTCTTTTCATTCTTGAGAAGTTGCACTTTTGCCACAAGTTATGCTCAGAAACACTGTTTAGAGCTCTTACAGCGCCAGCAAACGCTGTTTTGAACGCCTTAATACAAGACTCACTACTTGTATGGAAATGGATGTGTAACATTACAAACATGATAAAACAGCTTGTTATCACATCCAAACACTGTTTTCATTCAAAATATGAGTTTTCTTTTCATTCTTGAAAAGTTGCACTTTTGCCCCAAGTTATGCTCAGAAACACTGTTTAGAGCTCTTACAACGCCAGAAAACGCTGTTTTGAACGCCTTAATGCAAGCCTTACTACTTGTTAGGAAATGCATGTGTAACATTACAAACATGATAAAACAGCTTGTTATCACATCCAAACACTGTTTTGGAACAAAATATGAGTTTTCAGTTCATTCTTCAAAAGTTGCACTTTTGCCACAAGTTATGCTCAGAAACACTGTTTAGAGCGCTTGCAGCGCCAGCAAACGCTGTTTTGAACGCCTTAATACAAGACTTACTACTTGTATGGAAATGGATGTGTAACTACAAACATGATAAAACAGCTTGTTATCACATCCAAACACTGTTTTCATTCAAAATATGAGTTTTCTTTTCATTCTTGAAAAAGTTGCACTTTTGCCCCAAGTTATGCTCAGAAACACTGTTTAGAGCTCTTACAACGCCAGAAAACGCTGTTTTGAACGCCTTAATGCAAGCCTTACTACTTGTTAGGAAATGCATGTGTAACATTACAAACATGATAAAACAGCTTGTTATCACATCCAAACACTGTTTTGGAACAAAATATGAGTTTTCAGTTCATTCTTCAAAAGTTGCACTTTTGCTCCAAGTTATGCTCAGAAACACTGTTTAGAGCGCTTACAGCGCCAGCAAACGCTGTTTTGAACGCCTTAATACAAGACTCACTACTTGTATGGAAATGGATTGTGTAACATTACAAACATGATAAAACAGCTTGTTATCACATCCAAACACTGTTTTGGAACAAAATATGAGTTTTCAGTTCATTCTTCAAAAGTTGCACTTTTGCTCCAAGGTTATGCTCAGAAACACTGTTTAGAGCGCTTACAGCGCCAGCAAACGCGGTTTTGAACGCCTTAATACAAGACTCACTACTTGTATGGAAATGGATGTGTAACATTACAAACATGATAAAACAGCTTGTTATCACATCCAAACACTGTTTTCATTCAAAATATGAGTTTTCTTTTCATTCTTGAAAAGTTGCACTTTTGCCCCAAGTTATGCTCAGAAACACTGTTTAGAGCTCTTACAACGCCAGAAAACGCTGTTTTGAACGCCTTAATGCAAGCCTTACTACTTGTTAGGAAATGCATGTGTAACATTACAAACATGATAAAACAGCTTGTTATCACATCCAAACACTGTTTTGGAACAAAATATGAGTTTTCAGTTCATTCTTCAAAAGTTGCACTTTTGCTCCAAGTTTTGCTCAGAAACACTGTTTAGAGCGCTTACAGCGCCAGCAAACGCTGTTTTGAACGCCTTAATACAAGACTTACTACTTGTTTGGAAATGCATGTGTAACATTACAAACATGATAAAACAGCTTGTTATCACATCCAAACACTGTTTTGGAACAAAATATGAGTTTTCAGTTCATTCTTCAAAAGTTGCACTTTTGCCACAAGTAATGCTCAGAAACACTGTTAGAGCGCTTACAGCGCCAGCAAACGCTGTTTTGAACGCCTTAATACAAGACTTACTACTTGTTTGGAAATGCATGTGTAACATTACAAACATGATAAAACAGCTTGTTATCACATCCAAACACTGTTTTGGAACAAAATATGGAGTTTTCAGTTCATTCTTCAAAAGTTGCACTTTTGCTCCAAGTTATGCTCAGAAAACACTGTTTAGAGCGCTTACAGCGCCAGCAAACGCTGTTTTTGAACGCCTTAATACAAGACTTACTACTTGTTTGGAAATGCATGTGTAACATTACAAACATGATAAAACAGCTTGTTATCACATCCAAACACTGTTTTGGAACAAAATATGAGTTTTCAGTTCATTCTTCAAAAGTTGCACTTTTGCCACAAGTAATGCTCAGAAACACTGTTTAGAGCGCTTACAGCGCCAGCAAACGCTGTTTTGAACGCCTTAATACAAGACTTACTACTTGTATGGAAATGAATGTGTAACATTACAAACATGATAAAACAGCTTGTTATCACATCCAAACACTGTTTTCATTCAAAATATGAGTTTTCTTTTCATTCTTGAAAAAGTTGCACTTTTGCCACAAGTTATGCTCAGAAACACTATTTAGAGCTCTTACAGCGCCAGCAAACGCTGTTTTGAACGCCTTAATACAAGACTCACTACTTGTATGGAAATGGATGTGTAACATTACAAACATGATAAAACAGCTTGTTATCACATCCAAACACTGTTTTGGAACAAAATATGAGTTTTTCTTTTCATTCTTGAAAAGTTGCACTTTTGCCCCAAGTTATGCTCAGAAACACTGTTTAGAGCGCTTACAGCGCCAGCAAACGCTGTTTTGAACGCCTTAATACAAGACTTACTACTTGTTTGGAAATGCATGTGTAACATTACAAACATGATAAAACAGCTTGTTATCACATCCAAACACTGTTTTGGAACAAAATATGAGTTTTCAGTTCATTCTTCAAAAGTTGCACTTTTGCCACAAGTTATGCTCAGAAACAACTGTTTAGAGCGCTTACAGCGCCAGCAAACGCTGTTTTGAACGCCTTAATACAAGACTCACTACTTGTATGGAAATGGATGTGTAACATTACAAACATGATAAAACAGCTTGTTATCACATCCAAACACTGTTTTCATTCAAAATATGAGTTTTCTTTTCATTCTTGAAAGTTGCACTTTTGCCCCAAGTTATGCTCAGAAACACTGTTTAGAGCTCTTACAACGCCAGAAAACGCTGTTTTGAACGCCTTAATACAAGACTTACTACTTGTATGGAAATGGATGTGTAACATTACAAACATGATAAAACAGCTTGTTATCACATCCAAACACTGTTTTCATTCAAAATATGAGTTTTCTTTTCATTCTTGAAAAGTTGCACTTTTGCCACAAGTTATGCTCAGAAACCACTGTTTAGAGCTCTTACAGCGCCAGCAAACGCTGTTTTGAACGCCTTAATACAAGACTCACTACTTGTATGGAAATGGATGTGTAACATTACAAACATGATAAAACAGCTTGTTATCACATCCAAACACTGTTTTCATTCAAAATATGAGTTTTCTTTTCATTCTTGAAAAGTTGCACTTTTGCCCCAAGTTATGCTCAGAAACACTGTTTAGAGCTCTTACAACGCCAGAAAACGCTGTTTTGAACGCCTTAATGCAAGCCTTACTACTTGTTAGGAAATGCATGTGTAACATTACAAACATGATAAAACAGCTTGTTATCACATCCAAACACTGTTTTGGAACAAAATATGAGTTTTCAGTTCATTCTTCAAAAGTTGCACTTTTGCCCCAAGTTATGCTCAGAAACACTGTTTAGAGCTCTTACAACGCCAGAAAACGCTGTTTTGAACGCCTTAATGCAAGCCTTACTACTTGTTAGGAAATGCATGTGTAACATTACAAACATGATAAAACAGCTTGTTATCACATCCAAACACTGTTTTGGAACAAAATATGAGTTTTCAGTTCATTCTTCAAAAGTTGCACTTTTGCTCCAAGTTATGCTCAGAAACACTGTTTAGAGCGCTTACAGCGCCAGCAAACGCTGTTTTGAACGCCTTAATACAAGACTCACTACTTGTATGGAAATGGATGTGTAACATTACAAACATGATAAAACAGCTTGTTATCACATCCAAACACTGTTTTGGAACAAAATATGAGTTTTCAGTTCATTCTTCAAAAGTTGCACTTTTGCCCCAAGTTATGCTCAGAAACACTGTTTAGAGCTCTTACAACGCCAGAAAACGCTGTTTTGAACGCCTTAATGCAAGCCTTACTACTTGTTAGGAAATGCATGTGTAACATTACAAACATGATAAAACAGCTTGTTATCACATCCAAACACTGTTTTGGAACAAAATATGAGTTTTCAGTTCATTCTTCAAAAGTTGCACTTTTGCTCCAAGTTATGCTCAGAAACACTGTTTAGAGCGCTTACAGCGCCAGCAAACGCTGTTTTGAACGCCTTAATACAAGACTCACTACTTGTATGGAAATGGATGTGTAACATTACAAACATGATAAAACAGCTTGTTATCACATCCAAACACTGTTTTCATTCAAAATATGAGTTTTCTTTTCATTCTTGAGAAGTTGCACTTTTGCCACAAGTTATGCTCAGAAACACTGTTTAGAGCTCTTACAGCGCCAGCAAACGCTGTTTTGAACGCCTTAATACAAGACTCACTACTTGTATGGAAATGGATGTGTAACATTACAAACATGATAAAACAGCTTGTTATCACATCCAAACACTGTTTTGGAACAAAATATGAGTTTTCAGTTCATTCTTCAAAAGTTGCACTTTTGCCCCAAGTTATGCTCAGAAACACTGTTTAGAGCTCTTACAACGCCAGAAAACGCTGTTTTGAACGCCTTAATGCAAGCCTTACTACTTGTTAGGAAATGCATGTGTAACATTACAAACATGATAAAACAGCTTGTTATCACATCCAAACACTGTTTTGGAACAAAATATGAGTTTTCAGTTCATTCTTCAAAAGTTGCACTTTTGCTCCAAGTTATGCTCAGAAACACTGTTTAGAGCGCTTACAGCGCCAGCAAACGCTGTTTTGAACGCCTTAATACAAGACTCACTACTTGTATGGAAATGGATGTGTAACATTACAAACATGATAAAACAGCTTGTTATCACATCCAAACACTGTTTTGGAACAAAATATGAGTTTTCAGTTCATTCTTCAAAAGTTGCACTTTTGCCCCAAGTTATGCTCAGAAACACTGTTTAGAGCTCTTACAACGCCAGAAAACGCTGTTTTGAACGCCTTAATGCAAGCCTTACTACTTGTTAGGAAATGCATGTGTAACATTACAAACATGATAAAACAGCTTGTTATCACATCCAAACACTGTTTTGGAACAAAATATGAGTTTTCAGTTCATTCTTCAAAAGTTGCACTTTTGCTCCAAGTTATGCTCAGAAACACTGTTTAGAGCGCTTACAGCGCCAGCAAACGCTGTTTTGAACGCCTTAATACAAGACTCACTACTTGTATGGAAATGGATGTGTAACATTACAAACATGATAAAACAGCTTGTTATCACATCCAAACACTGTTTTGGAACAAAATATGAGTTTTCAGTTCATTCTTCAAAAGTTGCACTTTTGCTCCAAGTTATGCTCAGAAACACTGTTTAGAGCGCTTACAGCGCCAGCAAACGCGGTTTTGAACGCCTTAATACAAGACTCACTACTTGTATGGAAATGGATGTGTAACATTACAAACATGATAAAACAGCTTGTTATCACATCCAAACACTGTTTTCATTCAAAATATGAGTTTTCTTTTCATTCTTGAAAAGTTGCACTTTTGCCCCAAGTTATGCTCAGAAACACTGTTTAGAGCTCTTACAACGCCAGAAAACGCTGTTTTGAACGCCTTAATGCAAGCCTTACTACTTGTTAGGAAATGCATGTGTAACATTACAAACATGATAAAACAGCTTGTTATCACATCCAAACACTGTTTTGGAACAAAATATGAGTTTTCAGTTCATTCTTCAAAAGTTGCACTTTTGCTCCAAGTTTTGCTCAGAAACACTGTTTAGAGCGCTTACAGCGCCAGCAAACGCTGTTTTGAACGCCTTAATACAAGACTTACTACTTGTTTGGAAATGCATGTGTAACATTACAAACATGATAAAACAGCTTGTTATCACATCCAAACACTGTTTTGGAACAAAATATGAGTTTTCAGTTCATTCTTCAAAAGTTGCACTTTTGCCACAAGTAATGCTCAGAAACACTGTTAGAGCGCTTACAGCGCCAGCAAACGCTGTTTTGAACGCCTTAATACAAGACTTACTACTTGTTTGGAAATGCATGTGTAACATTACAAACATGATAAAACAGCTTGTTATCACATCCAAACACTGTTTTGGAACAAAATATGAGTTTTCAGTTCATTCTTCAAAAGTTGCACTTTTGCTCCAAGTTATGCTCAGAAACACTGTTTAGAGCGCTTACAGCGCCAGCAAACGCTGTTTTGAACGCCTTAATACAAGACTTACTACTTGTTTGGAAATGCATGTGTAACATTACAAACATGATAAAACAGCTTGTTATCACATCCAAACACTGTTTTGGAACAAAATATGAGTTTTCAGTTCATTCTTCAAAAGTTGCACTTTTGCCACAAGTAATGCTCAGAAACACTGTTTAGAGCGCTTACAGCGCCAGCAAACGCTGTTTTGAACGCCTTAATACAAGACTTACTACTTGTATGGAAATGAATGTGTAACATTACAAACATGATAAAACAGCTTGTTATCACATCCAAACACTGTTTTCATTCAAAATATGAGTTTTCTTTTCATTCTTGAAAAGTTGCACTTTTGCCACAAGTTATGCTCAGAAACACTATTTAGAGCTCTTACAGCGCCAGCAAACGCTGTTTTGAACGCCTTAATACAAGACTCACTACTTGTATGGAAATGGATGTGTAACATTACAAACATGATAAAACAGCTTGTTATCACATCCAAACACTGTTTTGGAACAAAATATGAGTTTTCTTTTCATTCTTGAAAAGTTGCACTTTTGCCCCAAGTTATGCTCAGAAACACTGTTTAGAGCGCTTACAGCGCCAGCAAACGCTGTTTTGAACGCCTTAATACAAGACTTACTACTTGTTTGGAAATGCATGTGTAACATTACAAACATGATAAAACAGCTTGTTATCACATCCAAACACTGTTTTGGAACAAAATATGAGTTTTCAGTTCATTCTTCAAAAGTTGCACTTTTGCCACAAGTTATGCTCAGAAACACTGTTTAGAGCGCTTACAGCGCCAGCAAACGCTGTTTTGAACGCCTTAATACAAGACTCACTACTTGTATGGAAATGGATGTGTAACATTACAAACATGATAAAACAGCTTGTTATCACATCCAAACACTGTTTTCATTCAAAATATGAGTTTTCTTTTCATTCTTGAAAAGTTGCACTTTTGCCCCAAGTTATGCTCAGAAACACTGTTTAGAGCTCTTACAACGCCAGAAAACGCTGTTTTGAACGCCTTAATACAAGACTTACTACTTGTATGGAAATGGATGTGTAACATTACAAACATGATAAAACAGCTTGTTATCACATCCAAACACTGTTTTCATTCAAAATATGAGTTTTCTTTTCATTCTTGAAAAGTTGCACTTTTGCCACAAGTTATGCTCAGAAACACTGTTTAGAGCTCTTACAGCGCCAGCAAACGCTGTTTTGAACGCCTTAATACAAGACTCACTACTTGTATGGAAATGGATGTGTAACATTACAAACATGATAAAACAGCTTGTTATCACATCCAAACACTGTTTTCATTCAAAATATGAGTTTTCTTTTCATTCTTGAAAAGTTGCACTTTTGCCCCAAGTTATGCTCAGAAACACTGTTTAGAGCTCTTACAACGCCAGAAAACGCTGTTTTGAACGCCTTAATGCAAGCCTTACTACTTGTTAGGAAATGCATGTGTAACATTACAAACATGATAAAACAGCTTGTTATCACATCCAAACACTGTTTTGGAACAAAATATGAGTTTTCAGTTCATTCTTCAAAAGTTGCACTTTTGCCCCAAGTTATGCTCAGAAACACTGTTTAGAGCTCTTACAACGCCAGAAAACGCTGTTTTGAACGCCTTAATGCAAGCCTTACTACTTGTTAGGAAATGCATGTGTAACATTACAAACATGATAAAACAGCTTGTTATCACATCCAAACACTGTTTTGGAACAAAATATGAGTTTTCAGTTCATTCTTCAAAAGTTGCACTTTTGCTCCAAGTTATGCTCAGAAACACTGTTTAGAGCGCTTACAGCGCCAGCAAACGCTGTTTTGAACGCCTTAATACAAGACTCACTACTTGTATGGAAATGGATGTGTAACATTACAAACATGATAAAACAGCTTGTTATCACATCCAAACACTGTTTTGGAACAAAATATGAGTTTTCAGTTCATTCTTCAAAAGTTGCACTTTTGCCCCAAGTTATGCTCAGAAACACTGTTTAGAGCTCTTACAACGCCAGAAAACGCTGTTTTGAACGCCTTAATGCAAGCCTTACTACTTGTTAGGAAATGCATGTGTAACATTACAAACATGATAAAACAGCTTGTTATCACATCCAAACACTGTTTTGGAACAAAATATGAGTTTTCAGTTCATTCTTCAAAAGTTGCACTTTTGCTCCAAGTTATGCTCAGAAACACTGTTTAGAGCGCTTACAGCGCCAGCAAACGCTGTTTTGAACGCCTTAATACAAGACTCACTACTTGTATGGAAATGGATGTGTAACATTACAAACATGATAAAACAGCTTGTTATCACATCCAAACACTGTTTTCATTCAAAATATGAGTTTTCTTTTCATTCTTGAGAAGTTGCACTTTTGCCACAAGTTATGCTCAGAAACACTGTTTAGAGCTCTTACAGCGCCAGCAAACGCTGTTTTGAACGCCTTAATACAAGACTCACTACTTGTATGGAAATGGATGTGTAACATTACAAACATGATAAAACAGCTTGTTATCACATCCAAACACTGTTTTGGAACAAAATATGAGTTTTCAGTTCATTCTTCAAAAGTTGCACTTTTGCCCCAAGTTATGCTCAGAAACACTGTTTAGAGCTCTTACAACGCCAGAAAACGCTGTTTTGAACGCCTTAATGCAAGCCTTACTACTTGTTAGGAAATGCATGTGTAACATTACAAACATGATAAAACAGCTTGTTATCACATCCAAACACTGTTTTGGAACAAAATATGAGTTTTCAGTTCATTCTTCAAAAGTTGCACTTTTGCTCCAAGTTATGCTCAGAAACACTGTTTAGAGCGCTTACAGCGCCAGCAAACGCTGTTTTGAACGCCTTAATACAAGACTCACTACTTGTATGGAAATGGATGTGTAACATTACAAACATGATAAAACAGCTTGTTATCACATCCAAACACTGTTTTGGAACAAAATATGAGTTTTCAGTTCATTCTTCAAAAGTTGCACTTTTGCCCCAAGTTATGCTCAGAAACACTGTTTAGAGCTCTTACAACGCCAGAAAACGCTGTTTTGAACGCCTTAATGCAAGCCTTACTACTTGTTAGGAAATGCATGTGTAACATTACAAACATGATAAAACAGCTTGTTATCACATCCAAACACTGTTTTGGAACAAAATATGAGTTTTCAGTTCATTCTTCAAAAGTTGCACTTTTGCTCCAAGTTATGCTCAGAAACACTGTTTAGAGCGCTTACAGCGCCAGCAAACGCTGTTTTGAACGCCTTAATACAAGACTCACTACTTGTATGGAAATGGATGTGTAACATTACAAACATGATAAAACAGCTTGTTATCACATCCAAACACTGTTTTCATTCAAAATATGAGTTTTCTTTTCATTCTTGAGAAGTTGCACTTTTGCCACAAGTTATGCTCAGAAACACTGTTTAGAGCTCTTACAGCGCCAGCAAACGCTGTTTTGAACGCCTTAATACAAGACTCACTACTTGTATGGAAATGGATGTGTAACATTACAAACATGATAAAACAGCTTGTTATCACATCCAAACACTGTTTTCATTCAAAATATGAGTTTTCTTTTCATTCTTGAAAAGTTGCACTTTTGCCCCAAGTTATGCTCAGAAACACTGTTTAGAGCGCTTACAGCGCCAGCAAACGCTGTTTTGAACGCCTTAATACAAGACTCACTACTTGTATGGAAATGGATGTGTAACATTACAAACATGATAAAACAGCTTGTTATCACATCCAAACACTGTTTTCATTCAAAATATGAGTTTTCTTTTCATTCTTGAAAAGTTGCACTTTTGCCCCAAGTTATGCTCAGAAACACTGTTTAGAGCGCTTACAGCGCCAGCAAACGCTGTTTTGAACGCCTTAATACAAGACTTACTACTTGTTTGGAAATGCATGTGTAACATTACAAACATGATAAAACAGCTTGTTATCACATCCAAACACTGTTTTGGAACAAAATATGAGTTTTCAGTTCATTCTTCAAAAGTTGCACTTTTGCCACAAGTTATGCTCAGAAACACTGTTTAGAGCGCTTACAGCGCCAGCAAACGCTGTTTTGAACGCCTTAATACAAGACTCACTACTTGTATGGAAATGGATGTGTAACATTACAAACATGATAAAACAGCTTGTTATCACATCCAAACACTGTTTTCATTCAAAATATGAGTTTTCTTTTCATTCTTGAAAAGTTGCACTTTTGCCCCAAGTTATGCTCAGAAACACTGTTTAGAGCTCTTACAACGCCAGAAAACGCTGTTTTGAACGCCTTAATACAAGACTTACTACTTGTATGGAAATGGATGTGTAACATTACAAACATGATAAAACAGCTTGTTATCACATCCAAACACTGTTTTCATTCAAAATATGAGTTTTCTTTTCATTCTTGAAAAGTTGCACTTTTGCCACAAGTTATGCTCAGAAACACTGTTTAGAGCTCTTACAGCGCCAGCAAACGCTGTTTTGAACGCCTTAATACAAGACTCACTACTTGTATGGAAATGGATGTGTAACATTACAAACATGATAAAACAGCTTGTTATCACATCCAAACACTGTTTTCATTCAAAATATGAGTTTTCTTTTCATTCTTGAAAAGTTGCACTTTTGCCCCAAGTTATGCTCAGAAACACTGTTTAGAGCTCTTACAACGCCAGAAAACGCTGTTTTGAACGCCTTAATGCAAGCCTTACTACTTGTTAGGAAATGCATGTGTAACATTACAAACATGATAAAACAGCTTGTTATCACATCCAAACACTGTTTTGGAACAAAATATGAGTTTTCAGTTCATTCTTCAAAAGTTGCACTTTTGCTCCAAGTTTTGCTCAGAAACACTGTTTAGAGCGCTTACAGCGCCAGCAAACGCTGTTTTGAACGCCTTAATACAAGACTTACTACTTGTATGGAAATGCATGTGTAACATTACAAACATGATAAAACAGCTTGTTATCACATCCAAACACTGTTTTGGAACAAAATATGAGTTTTCAGTTCATTCTTCAAAAGTTGCACTTTTGCTCCAAGTTATGCTCAGAAACACTGTTTAGAGCGCTTACAGCGCCAGCAAACGCTGTTTTGAACGCCTTAATACAAGACTCACTACTTGTATGGAAATGGATGTGTAACATTACAAACATGATAAAACAGCTTGTTATCACATCCAAACACTGTTTTCATTCAAAATATGAGTTTTCTTTTCATTCTTGAGAAGTTGCACTTTTGCCACAAGTTATGCTCAGAAACACTGTTTAGAGCTCTTACAGCGCCAGCAAACGCTGTTTTGAACGCCTTAATACAAGACTCACTACTTGTATGGAAATGGATGTGTAACATTACAAACATGATAAAACAGCTTGTTATCACATCCAAACACTGTTTTCATTCAAAATATGAGTTTTCTTTTCATTCTTGAAAAGTTGCACTTTTGCCCCAAGTTATGCTCAGAAACACTGTTTAGAGCGCTTACAGCGCCAGCAAACGCTGTTTTGAACGCCTTAATACAAGACTCACTACTTGTATGGAAATGGATGTGTAACATTACAAACATGATAAAACAGCTTGTTATCACATCCAAACACTGTTTTCATTCAAAATATGAGTTTTCTTTTCATTCTTGAAAAGTTGCACTTTTGCCCCAAGTTATGCTCAGAAACACTGTTTAGAGCGCTTACAGCGCCAGCAAACGCTGTTTTGAACGCCTTAATACAAGACTTACTACTTGTTTGGAAATGCATGTGTAACATTACAAACATGATAAAACAGCTTGTTATCACATCCAAACACTGTTTTGGAACAAAATATGAGTTTTCAGTTCATTCTTCAAAAGTTGCACTTTTGCCACAAGTTATGCTCAGAAACACTGTTTAGAGCGCTTACAGCGCCAGCAAACGCTGTTTTGAACGCCTTAATACAAGACTCACTACTTGTATGGAAATGGATGTGTAACATTACAAACATGATAAAACAGCTTGTTATCACATCCAAACACTGTTTTCATTCAAAATATGAGTTTTCTTTTCATTCTTGAAAAGTTGCACTTTTGCCCCAAGTTATGCTCAGAAACACTGTTTAGAGCTCTTACAACGCCAGAAAACGCTGTTTTGAACGCCTTAATACAAGACTTACTACTTGTATGGAAATGGATGTGTAACATTACAAACATGATAAAACAGCTTGTTATCACATCCAAACACTGTTTTCATTCAAAATATGAGTTTTCTTTTCATTCTTGAAAAGTTGCACTTTTGCCACAAGTTATGCTCAGAAACACTGTTTAGAGCTCTTACAGCGCCAGCAAACGCTGTTTTGAACGCCTTAATACAAGACTCACTACTTGTATGGAAATGGATGTGTAACATTACAAACATGATAAAACAGCTTGTTATCACATCCAAACACTGTTTTCATTCAAAATATGAGTTTTCTTTTCATTCTTGAAAAGTTGCACTTTTGCCCCAAGTTATGCTCAGAAACACTGTTTAGAGCTCTTACAACGCCAGAAAACGCTGTTTTGAACGCCTTAATGCAAGCCTTACTACTTGTTAGGAAATGCATGTGTAACATTACAAACATGATAAAACAGCTTGTTATCACATCCAAACACTGTTTTGGAACAAAATATGAGTTTTCAGTTCATTCTTCAAAAGTTGCACTTTTGCTCCAAGTTTTGCTCAGAAACACTGTTTAGAGCGCTTACAGCGCCAGCAAACGCTGTTTTGAACGCCTTAATACAAGACTTACTACTTGTATGGAAATGCATGTGTAACATTACAAACATGATAAAACAGCTTGTTATCACATCCAAACACTGTTTTGGAACAAAATATGAGTTTTCAGTTCATTCTTCAAAAGTTGCACTTTTGCTCCAAGTTATGCTCAGAAACACTGTTTAGAGCGCTTACAGCGCCAGCAAACGCTGTTTTGAACGCCTTAATACAAGACTCACTACTTGTATGGAAATGGATGTGTAACATTACAAACATGATAAAACAGCTTGTTATCACATCCAAACACTGTTTTGGAACAAAATATGAGTTTTCAGTTCATTCTTCAAAAGTTGCACTTTTGCCCCAAGTTATGCTCAGAAACACTGTTTAGAGCTCTTACAACGCCAGAAAACGCTGTTTTGAACGCCTTAATGCAAGCCTTACTACTTGTATGGAAATGGATGTGTAACATTACAAACATGATAAAACAGCTTGTTATCACATCCAAACACTGTTTTCATTCAAAATATGAGTTTTCTTTTCATTCTTGAAAAGTTGCACTTTTGCCCCAAGTTATGCTCAGAAACACTGTTTAGAGCGCTTACAGCGCCAGCAAACGCTGTTTTGAACGCCTTAATACAAGACTCACTACTTGTATGGAAATGGATGTGTAACATTACAAACATGATAAAACAGCTTGTTATCACATCCAAACACTGTTTTCATTCAAAATATGAGTTTTCTTTTCATTCTTGAAAAGTTGCACTTTTGCCCCAAGTTATGCTCAGAAACACTGTTTAGAGCTCTTACAACGCCAGAAAACGCTGTTTTGAACGCCTTAATACAAGACTCACTACTTGTATGGAAATGGATGTGTAACATTACAAACATGATAAAACAGCTTGTTATCACATCCAAACACTGTTTTCATTCAAAATATGAGTTTTCTTTTCATTCTTGAGAAGTTGCACTTTTGCCACAAGTTATGCTCAGAAACACTGTTTAGAGCTCTTACAGCGCCAGCAAACGCTGTTTTGAACGCCTTAATACAAGACTCACTACTTGTATGGAAATGGATGTGTAACATTACAAACATGATAAAACAGCTTGTTATCACATCCAAACACTGTTTTCATTCAAAATATGAGTTTTCTTTTCATTCTTGAAAAGTTGCACTTTTGCCCCAAGTTATGCTCAGAAACACTGTTTAGAGCTCTTACAACGCCAGAAAACGCTGTTTTGAACGCCTTAATGCAAGCCTTACTACTTGTTAGGAAATGCATGTGTAACATTACAAACATGATAAAACAGCTTGTTATCACATCCAAACACTGTTTTGGAACAAAATATGAGTTTTCAGTTCATTCTTCAAAAGTTGCACTTTTGCCACAAGTTATGCTCAGAAACACTGTTTAGAGCGCTTGCAGCGCCAGCAAACGCTGTTTTGAACGCCTTAATACAAGACTTACTACTTGTATGGAAATGGATGTGTAACTACAAACATGATAAAACAGCTTATCACATCCAAACACTGTTTTCATTCAAAATATGAGTTTTCTTTTCATTCTTGAAAAGTTGCACTTTTGCCCCAAGTTATGCTCAGAAACACTGTTTAGAGCTCTTACAACGCCAGAAAACGCTGTTTTGAACGCCTTAATGCAAGCCTTACTACTTGTTAGGAAATGCATGTGTAACATTACAAACATGATAAAACAGCTTGTTATCACATCCAAACACTGTTTTGGAACAAAATATGAGTTTTCAGTTCATTCTTCAAAAGTTGCACTTTTGCTCCAAGTTATGCTCAGAAACACTGTTTAGAGCGCTTACAGCGCCAGCAAACGCTGTTTTGAACGCCTTAATACAAGACTCACTACTTGTATGGAAATGGATGTGTAACATTACAAACATGATAAAACAGCTTGTTATCACATCCAAACACTGTTTTCATTCAAAATATGAGTTTTCTTTTCATTCTTGAAAAGTTGCACTTTTGCCCCAAGTTATGCTCAGAAACACTGTTTAGAGCTCTTACAACGCCAGAAAACGCTGTTTTGAACGCCTTAATACAAGACTTACTACTTGTATGGAAATGGATGTGTAACATTACAAACATGATAAAACAGCTTGTTATCACATCCAAACACTGTTTTCATTCAAAATATGAGTTTTCTTTTCATTCTTGAAAAGTTGCACTTTTGCCACAAGTTATGCTCAGAAACACTGTTTAGAGCTCTTACAGCGCCAGCAAACGCTGTTTTGAACGCCTTAATACAAGACTCACTACTTGTATGGAAATGGATGTGTAACATTACAAACATGATAAAACAGCTTGTTATCACATCCAAACACTGTTTTCATTCAAAATATGAGTTTTCTTTTCATTCTTGAAAAGTTGCACTTTTGCCCCAAGTTATGCTCAGAAACACTGTTTAGAGCTCTTACAACGCCAGAAAACGCTGTTTTGAACGCCTTAATGCAAGCCTTACTACTTGTTAGGAAATGCAAATGGATGTGTAACATTACAAACATGATAAAACAGCTTGTTATCACATCCAAACACTGTTTTCATTCAAAATATGAGTTTTCTTTTCATTCTTGAAAAGTTGCACTTTTGCCCCAAGTTATGCTCAGAAACACTGTTTAGAGCTCTTACAACGCCAGCAAACGCTGTTTTGAACGCCTTAATGCCAGCCTTACCTACTTGTTAGGAAATGCATGTGTAACATTACAAACATGATAAAACAGCTTGTTATCACATCCAAACACTGTTTTAGAACAAAATATGAGTTTTCAGTTCATTCTTCAAAAGTTGCACTTTTGCTCCAAGTTATGCTCAGAAACACTGTTTAGAGCGCTTACAGCGCCAGCAAACGCTGTTTTGAACGCCTTAATACAAGACTCACTACTTGTATGGAAATGGATGTGTAACATTACAAACATGATAAAACAGCTTGTTATCACATCCAAACACTGTTTTGGAACAAAATATGAGTTTTCAGTTCATTCTTCAAAAGTTGCACTTTTGCCCCAAGTTATGCTCAGAAACACTGTTTAGAGCTCTTACAACGCCAGAAAACGCTGTTTTGAACGCCTTAATGCAAGCCTTACTACTTGTTAGGAAATGCATGTGTAACATTACAAACATGATAAAACAGCTTGTTATCACATCCAAACACTGTTTTGGAACAAAATATGAGTTTTCAGTTCATTCTTCAAAAGTTGCACTTTTGCTCCAAGTTATGCTCAGAAACACTGTTTAGAGCGCTTACAGCGCCAGCAAACGCTGTTTTGAACGCCTTAATACAAGACTCACTACTTGTATGGAAATGGATGTGTAACATTACAAACATGATAAAACAGCTTGTTATCACATCCAAACACTGTTTTCATTCAAAATATGAGTTTTCTTTTCATTCTTGAGAAGTTGCACTTTTGCCACAAGTTATGCTCAGAAACACTGTTTAGAGCTCTTACAGCGCCAGCAAACGCTGTTTTGAACGCCTTAATACAAGACTCACTACTTGTATGGAAATGGATGTGTAACATTACAAACATGATAAAACAGCTTGTTATCACATCCAAACACTGTTTTGGAACAAAATATGAGTTTTCAGTTCATTCTTCAAAAGTTGCACTTTTGCCCCAAGTTATGCTCAGAAACACTGTTTAGAGCTCTTACAACGCCAGAAAACGCTGTTTTGAACGCCTTAATGCAAGCCTTACTACTTGTTAGGAAATGCATGTGTAACATTACAAACATGATAAAACAGCTTGTTATCACATCCAAACACTGTTTTGGAACAAAATATGAGTTTTCAGTTCATTCTTCAAAAGTTGCACTTTTGCTCCAAGTTATGCTCAGAAACACTGTTTAGAGCGCTTACAGCGCCAGCAAACGCTGTTTTGAACGCCTTAATACAAGACTCACTACTTGTATGGAAATGGATGTGTAACATTACAAACATGATAAAACAGCTTGTTATCACATCCAAACACTGTTTTCATTCAAAATATGAGTTTTCTTTTCATTCTTGAGAAGTTGCACTTTTGCCACAAGTTATGCTCAGAAACACTGTTTAGAGCTCTTACAGCGCCAGCAAACGCTGTTTTGAACGCCTTAATACAAGACTCACTACTTGTATGGAAATGGATGTGTAACATTACAAACATGATAAAACAGCTTGTTATCACATCCAAACACTGTTTTCATTCAAAATATGAGTTTTCTTTTCATTCTTGAAAAGTTGCACTTTTGCCCCAAGTTATGCTCAGAAACACTGTTTAGAGCTCTTACAACGCCAGAAAACGCTGTTTTGAACGCCTTAATGCAAGCCTTACTACTTGTTAGGAAATGCATGTGTAACATTACAAACATGATAAAACAGCTTGTTATCACATCCAAACACTGTTTTGGAACAAAATATGAGTTTTCAGTTCATTCTTCAAAAGTTGCACTTTTGCTCCAAGTTTTGCTCAGAAACACTGTTTAGAGCGCTTACAGCGCCAGCAAACGCTGTTTTGAACGCCTTAATACAAGACTTACTACTTGTATGGAAATGCATGTGTAACATTACAAACATGATAAAACAGCTTGTTATCACATCCAAACACTGTTTTGGAACAAAATATGAGTTTTCAGTTCATTCTTCAAAAGTTGCACTTTTGCTCCAAGTTATGCTCAGAAACACTGTTTAGAGCGCTTACAGCGCCAGCAAACGCTGTTTTGAACGCCTTAATACAAGACTCACTACTTGTATGGAAATGGATGTGTAACATTACAAACATGATAAAACAGCTTGTTATCACATCCAAACACTGTTTTGGAACAAAATATGAGTTTTCAGTTCATTCTTCAAAAGTTGCACTTTTGCCCCAAGTTATGCTCAGAAACACTGTTTAGAGCTCTTACAACGCCAGAAAACGCTGTTTTGAACGCCTTAATGCAAGCCTTACTACTTGTTAGGAAATGCATGTGTAACATTACAAACATGATAAAACAGCTTGTTATCACATCCAAACACTGTTTTGGAACAAAATATGAGTTTTCAGTTCATTCTTCAAAAGTTGCACTTTTGCTCCAAGTTATGCTCAGAAACACTGTTTAGAGCGCTTACAGCGCCAGCAAACGCTGTTTTGAACGCCTTAATACAAGACTCACTACTTGTATGGAAATGGATGTGTAACATTACAAACATGATAAAACAGCTTGTTATCACATCCAAACACTGTTTTGGAACAAAATATGAGTTTTCAGTTCATTCTTCAAAAGTTGCACTTTTGCCCCAAGTTATGCTCAGAAACACTGTTTAGAGCTCTTACAACGCCAGAAAACGCTGTTTTGAACGCCTTAATGCAAGCCTTACTACTTGTTAGGAAATGCATGTGTAACATTACAAACATGATAAAACAGCTTGTTATCACATCCAAACACTGTTTTGGAACAAAATATGAGTTTTCAGTTCATTCTTCAAAAGTTGCACTTTTGCTCCAAGTTTTGCTCAGAAACACTGTTTTAGAGCGCTTACAGCGCCAGCAAACGCTGTTTTGAACGCCTTAATACAAGACTTACTACTTGTATGGAAATGCATGTGTAACATTACAAACATGATAAAACAGCTTGTTATCACATCCAAACACTGTTTTGGAACAAAATATGAGTTTTCAGTTCATTCTTCAAAAGTTGCACTTTTGCTCCAAGTTATGCTCAGAAACACTGTTTAGAGCGCTTACAGCGCCAGCAAACGCTGTTTTGAACGCCTTAATACAAGACTCACTACTTGTATGGAAATGGATGTGTAACATTACAAACATGATAAAACAGCTTGTTATCACATCCAAACACTGTTTTGGAACAAAATATGAGTTTTCAGTTCATTCTTCAAAAGTTGCACTTTTGCCCCAAGTTATGCTCAGAAACACTGTTTAGAGCTCTTACAACGCCAGAAAACGCTGTTTTGAACGCCTTAATGCAAGCCTTACTACTTGTTAGGAAATGCATGTGTAACATTACAAACATGATAAAACAGCTTGTTATCACATCCAAACACTGTTTTGGAACAAAATATGAGTTTTCAGTTCATTCTTCAAAAGTTGCACTTTTGCTCCAAGTTATGCTCAGAAACACTGTTTAGAGCGCTTACAGCGCCAGCAAACGCTGTTTTGAACGCCTTAATACAAGACTCACTACTTGTATGGAAATGGATGTGTAACATTACAAACATGATAAAACAGCTTGTTATCACATCCAAACACTGTTTTGGAACAAAATATGAGTTTTCAGTTCATTCTTCAAAAGTTGCACTTTTGCCCAAGTTATGCTCAGAAACACTGTTTAGAGCTCTTACAACGCCAGAAAACGCTGTTTTGAACGCCTTAATGCAAGCCTTACTACTTGTTAGGAAATGCATGTGTAACATTACAAACATGATAAAACAGCTTGTTATCACATCCAAACACTGTTTTGGAACAAAATATGAGTTTTCAGTTCATTATTCAAAAGTTGCACTTTTGCTCCAAGTTATGCTCAGAAACACTGTTTAGAGCGCTTACAGCGCCAGCAAACGCTGTTTTGAACGCCTTAATACAAGACTCACTACTTGTATGGAAATGGATGTGTAACATTACAAACATGATAAAACAGCTTGTTATCACATCCAAACACTGTTTTCATTCAAAATATGAGTTTTCTTTTCATTCTTGAGAAGTTGCACTTTTGCCACAAGTTATGCTCAGAAACACTGTTTAGAGCTCTTACAGCGCCAGCAAACGCTGTTTTGAACGCCTTAATACAAGACTCACTACTTGTATGGAAATGGATGTGTAACATTACAAACATGATAAAACAGCTTGTTATCACATCCACTGTTTTGGAACAAAATATGAGTTTTCAGTTCATTCTTCAAAAGTTGCACTTTTGCCCCAAGTTATGCTCAGAAACACTGTTTAGAGCTCTTACAACGCCAGAAAACGCTGTTTTGAACGCCTTAATGCAAGCCTTACTACTTGTTAGGAAATGCATGTGTAACATTACAAACATGATAAAACAGCTTGTTATCACATCCAAACACTGTTTTGGAACAAAATATGAGTTTTCAGTTCATTCTTCAAAAGTTGCACTTTTGCTCCAAGTTTTGCTCAGAAACACTGTTTAGAGCGCTTACAGCGCCAGCAAACGCTGTTTTGAACGCCTTAATACAAGACTTACTACTTGTATGGAAATGGATGTGTAACATTACAAACATGATAAAACAGCTTGTTATCACATCCAAACACTGTTTTCATTCAAAATATGAGTTTTCTTTTCATTCTTGAAAAGTTGCACTTTTGCCACAAGTTATGCTCAGAAACACTGTTTAGAGCTCTTACAGCGCCAGCAAACGCTGTTTTGAACGCCTTAATACAAGACTCACTACTTGTATGGAAATGGATGTGTAACATTACAAACATGATAAAACAGCTTGTTATCACATCCAAACACTGTTTTTCATTCAAAATATGAGTTTTCTTTTCATTCTTGAGAAGTTGCACTTTTGCCACAAGTTATGCTCAGAAACACTGTTTAGAGCTCTTACAGCGCCAGCAAACGCTGTTTTGAACGCCTTAATACAAGACTCACTACTTGTATGGAAATGGATGTGTAACATTACAAACATGATAAAACAGCTTGTTATCACATCCAAACACTGTTTTCATTCAAAATATGAGTTTTCTTTTCATTCTTGAAAAGTTGCACTTTTGCCCCAAGTTATGCTCAGAAACACTGTTTAGAGCTCTTACAACGCCAGAAAACGCTGTTTTGAACGCCTTAATGCAAGCCTTACTACTTGTTAGGAAATGCATGTGTAACATTACAAACATGATAAAACAGCTTGTTATCACATCCAAACACTGTTTTGGAACAAAATATGAGTTTTCAGTTCATTCTTCAAAAGTTGCACTTTTGCCACAAGTTATGCTCAGAAACACTGTTTAGAGCGCTTGCAGCGCCAGCAAACGCTGTTTTGAACGCCTTAATACAAGACTTACTACTTGTATGGAAATGGATGTGTAACTACAAACATGATAAAACAGCTTGTTATCACATCCAAACACTGTTTTCATTCAAAATATGAGTTTTTCTTTTCATTCTTGAAAAGTTGCACTTTTGCCCAAGTTATGCTCAGAAACACTGTTTAGAGCTCTTACAACGCCAGAAAACGCTGTTTTGAACGCCTTAATGCAAGCCTTACTACTTGTTAGGAAATGCATGTGTAACATTACAAACATGATAAAACAGCTTGTTATCACATCCAAACACTGTTTTGGAACAAAATATGAGTTTTCAGTTCATTCTTCAAAAGTTGCACTTTTGCTCCAAGTTATGCTCAGAAACACTGTTTAGAGCGCTTACAGCGCCAGCAAACGCTGTTTTGAACGCCTTAATACAAGACTCACTACTTGTATGGAAATGGATGTGTAACATTACAAACATGATAAAACAGCTTGTTATCACATCCAAACACTGTTTTGGAACAAATATGAGTTTTCAGTTCATTCTTCAAAAGTTGCACTTTTGCTCCAAGTTATGCTCAGAAACACTGTTTAGAGCGCTTACAGCGCCAGCAAACGCTGTTTTGAACGCCTTAATACAAGACTCACTACTTGTATGGAAATGGATGTGTAACATTACAAACATGATAAAACAGCTTGTTATCACATCCAAACACTGTTTTCATTCAAAATATGAGTTTTCTTTTCATTCTTGAAAAGTTGCACTTTTGCCCCAAGTTATGCTCAGAAACACTGTTTAGAGCTCTTACAACGCCAGAAAACGCTGTTTTGAACGCCTTAATGCAAGCCTTACTACTTGTTAGGAAATGCATGTGTAACATTACAAACATGATAAAACAGCTTGTTATCACATCCAAACACTGTTTTGGAACAAAATATGAGTTTTCAGTTCATTCTTCAAAAGTTGCACTTTTGCTCCAAGTTTTGCTCAGAAACACTGTTTAGAGCGCTTACAGCGCCAGCAAACGCTGTTTTGAACGCCTTAATACAAGACTTACTACTTGTTTGGAAATGCATGTGTAACATTACAAACATGATAAAACAGCTTGTTATCACATCCAAACACTGTTTTGGAACAAAATATGAGTTTTCAGTTCATTCTTCAAAAGTTGCACTTTTGCCACAAGTAATGCTCAGAAACACTGTTAGAGCGCTTACAGCGCCAGCAAACGCTGTTTTGAACGCCTTAATACAAGACTTACTACTTGTTTGGAAATGCATGTGTAACATTACAAACATGATAAAACAGCTTGTTATCACATCCAAACACTGTTTTGGAACAAAATATGAGTTTTCAGTTCATTCTTCAAAAGTTGCACTTTTGCTCCAAGTTATGCTCAGAAACACTGTTTAGAGCGCTTACAGCGCCAGCAAACGCTGTTTTGAACGCCTTAATACAAGACTTACTACTTGTTTGGAAATGCATGTGTAACATTACAAACATGATAAAACAGCTTGTTATCACATCCAAACACTGTTTTGGAACAAAATATGAGTTTTCAGTTCATTCTTCAAAAGTTGCACTTTTGCCACAAGTAATGCTCAGAAACACTGTTTAGAGCGCTTACAGCGCCAGCAAACGCTGTTTTGAACGCCTTAATACAAGACTTACTACTTGTATGGAAATGAATGTGTAACATCACAAACATGATAAAACAGCTTGTTATCACATCCAAACACTGTTTTCATTCAAAATATGAGTTTTCTTTTCATTCTTGAAAAGTTGCACTTTTGCCACAAGTTATGCTCAGAAACACTATTTAGAGCTCTTACAGCGCCAGCAAACGCTGTTTTGAACGCCTTAATACAAGACTCACTACTTGTATGGAAATGGATGTGTAACATTACAAACATGATAAAACAGCTTGTTATCACATCCAAACACTGTTTTCATTCAAAATATGAGTTTTCTTTTCATTCTTGAAAAGTTGCACTTTTGCCACAAGTTATGCTCAGAAACACTGTTTAGAGCTCTTACAGCGCCAGCAAACGCTGTTTTGAACGCCTTAATACAAGACTCACTACTTGTATGGAAATGGATGTGTAACATTACAAACATGATAAAACAGCTTGTTATCACATCCAAACACTGTTTTCATTCAAAATATGAGTTTTCTTTTCATTCTTGAAAAGTTGCACTTTTGCCACAAGTTATGCTCAGAAACACTGTTTAGAGCTCTTACAGCGCCAGCAAACGCTGTTTTGAACGCCTTAATACAAGACTCACTACTTGTATGGAAATGGATGTGTAACATTACAAACATGATAAAACAGCTTGTTATCACATCCAAACACTGTTTTCATTCAAAATATGAGTTTTCTTTTCATTCTTGAAAAGTTGCACTTTTGCCACAAGTTATGCTCAGAAACACTGTTTAGAGCTCTTACAGCGCCAGCAAACGCTGTTTTGAACGCCTTAATACAAGACTCACTACTTGTATGGAAATGGATGTGTAACATTACAAACATGATAAAACAGCTTGTTATCACATCCAAACACTGTTTTGGAACAAAATATGAGTTTTCTTTTCATTCTTGAAAAGTTGCACTTTTGCCCCAAGTTATGCTCAGAAACACTGTTTAGAGCGCTTACAGCGCCAGCAAACGCTGTTTTGAACGCCTTAATACAAGACTTACTACTTGTTTGGAAATGCATGTGTAACATTACAAACATGATAAAACAGCTTGTTATCACATCCAAACACTGTTTTGGAACAAAATATGAGTTTTCAGTTCATTCTTCAAAAGTTGCACTTTTGCCACAAGTTATGCTCAGAAACACTGTTTAGAGCGCTTACAGCGCCAGCAAACGCTGTTTTGAACGCCTTAATACAAGACTCACTACTTGTATGGAAATGGATGTGTAACATTACAAACATGATAAAACAGCTTGTTATCACATCCAAACACTGTTTTCATTCAAAATATGAGTTTTCTTTTCATTCTTGAAAAGTTGCACTTTTGCCCCAAGTTATGCTCAGAAACACTGTTTAGAGCGCTTACAGCGCCAGCAAACGCTGTTTTGAACGCCTTAATACAAGACTCACTACTTGTATGGAAATGGATGTGTAACATTACAAACATGATAAAACAGCTTGTTATCACATCCAAACACTGTTTTCATTCAAAATATGAGTTTTCTTTTCATTCTTGAAAAGTTGCACTTTTGCCCCAAGTTATGCTCAGAAACACTGTTTAGAGCGCTTACAGCGCCAGCAAACGCTGTTTTGAACGCCTTAATACAAGACTTACTACTTGTTTGGAAATGCATGTGTAACATTACAAACATGATAAAACAGCTTGTTATCACATCCAAACACTGTTTTGGAACAAAATATGAGTTTTCAGTTCATTCTTCAAAAGTTGCACTTTTGCCACAAGTTATGCTCAGAAACACTGTTTAGAGCGCTTACAGCGCCAGCAAACGCTGTTTTGAACGCCTTAATACAAGACTCACTACTTGTATGGAAATGGATGTGTAACATTACAAACATGATAAAACAGCTTGTTATCACATCCAAACACTGTTTTCATTCAAAATATGAGTTTTCTTTTCATTCTTGAAAAGTTGCACTTTTGCCCCAAGTTATGCTCAGAAACACTGTTTAGAGCTCTTACAACGCCAGAAAACGCTGTTTTGAACGCCTTAATACAAGACTTACTACTTGTATGGAAATGGATGTGTAAACATTACAAACATGATAAAACAGCTTGTTATCACATCCAAACACTGTTTTCATTCAAAATATGAGTTTTCTTTTCATTCTTGAAAAGTTGCACTTTTGCCACAAGTTATGCTCAGAAACACTGTTTAGAGCTCTTACAGCGCCAGCAAACGCTGTTTTGAACGCCTTAATACAAGACTCACTACTTGTATGGAAATGGATGTGTAACATTACAAACATGATAAAACAGCTTGTTATCACATCCAAACACTGTTTTCATTCAAAATATGAGTTTTCTTTTCATTCTTGAAAAGTTGCACTTTTGCCCCAAGTTATGCTCAGAAACACTGTTTAGAGCTCTTACAACGCCAGAAAACGCTGTTTTGAACGCCTTAATGCAAGCCTTACTACTTGTTAGGAAATGCATGTGTAACATTACAAACATGATAAAACAGCTTGTTATCACATCCAAACACTGTTTTGGAACAAAATATGAGTTTTCAGTTCATTCTTCAAAAGTTGCACTTTTGCTCCAAGTTTTGCTCAGAAACACTGTTTAGAGCGCTTACAGCGCCAGCAAACGCTGTTTTGAACGCCTTAATACAAGACTTACTACTTGTATGGAAATGCATGTGTAACATTACAAACATGATAAAACAGCTTGTTATCACATCCAAACACTGTTTTGGAACAAAATATGAGTTTTCAGTTCATTCTTCAAAAGTTGCACTTTTGCTCCAAGTTTTGCTCAGAAACACTGTTTAGAGCGCTTACAGCGCCAGCAAACGCTGTTTTGAACGCCTTAATACAAGACTTACTACTTGTATGGAAATGCATGTGTAACATTACAAACATGATAAAACAGCTTGTTATCACATCCAAACACTGTTTTGGAACAAAATATGAGTTTTCAGTTCATTCTTCAAAAGTTGCACTTTTGCTCCAAGTTATGCTCAGAAACACTGTTTAGAGCGCTTACAGCGCCAGCAAACGCTGTTTTGAACGCCTTAATACAAGACTCACTACTTGTATGGAAATGGATGTGTAACATTACAAACATGATAAAACAGCTTGTTATCACATCCAAACACTGTTTTTGGAACAAAATATGAGTTTTCAGTTCATTCTTCAAAAGTTGCACTTTTGCCCCAAGTTATGCTCAGAAACACTGTTTAGAGCTCTTACAACGCCAGAAAACGCTGTTTTGAACGCCTTAATGCAAGCCTTACTACTTGTTAGGAAATGCATGTGTAACATTACAAACATGATAAAACAGCTTGTTATCACATCCAAACACTGTTTTGGAACAAAATATGAGTTTTCAGTTCATTCTTCAAAAGTTGCACTTTTGCCCCAAGTTATGCTCAGAAACACTGTTTAGAGCTCTTACAACGCCAGAAAACGCTGTTTTGAACGCCTTAATACAAGACTTACTACTTGTATGGAAATGAATGTGTAACATTACAAACATGATAAAACAGCTTGTTATCACATCCAAACACTGTTTTCATTCAAAATATGAGTTTTCTTTTCATTCTTGAAAAGTTGCACTTTTGCCACAAGTTATGCTCAGAAACACTATTTAGAGCTCTTACAGCGCCAGCAAACGCTGTTTTGAACGCCTTAATACAAGACTCACTACTTGTATGGAAATGGATGTGTAACATTACAAACATGATAAAACAGCTTGTTATCACATCCAAACACTGTTTTCATTCAAAATATGAGTTTTCTTTTCATTCTTGAAAAGTTGCACTTTTGCCCCAAGTTATGCTCAGAAACACTGTTTAGAGCGCTTACAGCGCCAGCAAACGCTGTTTTGAACGCCTTAATACAAGACTTACTACTTGTTTGGAAATGCATGTGTAACATTACAAACATGATAAAACAGCTTGTTATCACATCCAAACACTGTTTTGGAACAAAATATGAGTTTTCAGTTCATTCTTCAAAAGTTTGCACTTTTGCCACAAGTTATGCTCAGAAACACTGTTTAGAGCGCTTACAGCGCCAGCAAACGCTGTTTTGAACGCCTTAATACAAGACTCACTACTTGTATGGAAATGGATGTGTAACATTACAAACATGATAAAACAGCTTGTTATCACATCCAAACACTGTTTTCATTCAAAATATGAGTTTTCTTTTCATTCTTGAAAAGTTGCACTTTTGCCCCAAGTTATGCTCAGAAACACTGTTTAGAGCTCTTACAACGCCAGAAAACGCTGTTTTGAACGCCTTAATACAAGACTTACTACTTGTATGGAAATGGATGTGTAACATTACAAACATGATAAAACAGCTTGTTATCACATCCAAACACTGTTTTCATTCAAAATATGAGTTTTCTTTTCATTCTTGAAAAGTTGCACTTTTGCCACAAGTTATGCTCAGAAACACTGTTTAGAGCTCTTACAGCGCCAGCAAACGCTGTTTTGAACGCCTTAATACAAGACTCACTACTTGTATGGAAATGGATGTGTAACATTACAAACATGATAAAACAGCTTGTTATCACATCCAAACACTGTTTTCATTCAAAATATGAGTTTTCTTTTCATTCTTGAAAAGTTGCACTTTTGCCCCAAGTTATGCTCAGAAACACTGTTTAGAGCTCTTACAACGCCAGAAAACGCTGTTTTGAACGCCTTAATGCAAGCCTTACTACTTGTTAGGAAATGCATGTGTAACATTACAAACATGATAAAACAGCTTGTTATCACATCCAAACACTGTTTTGGAACAAAATATGAGTTTTCAGTTCATTCTTCAAAAGTTGCACTTTTGCTCCAAGTTTTGCTCAGAAACACTGTTTAGAGCGCTTACAGCGCCAGCAAACGCTGTTTTGAACGCCTTAATACAAGACTTACTACTTGTATGGAAATGCATGTGTAACATTACAAACATGATAAAACAGCTTGTTATCACATCCAAACACTGTTTTGGAACAAAATATGAGTTTTCAGTTCATTCTTCAAAAGTTGCACTTTTGCTCCAAGTTTTGCTCAGAAACACTGTTTAGAGCGCTTACAGCGCCAGCAAACGCTGTTTTGAACGCCTTAATACAAGACTTACTACTTGTATGGAAATGCATGTGTAACATTACAAACATGATAAAACAGCTTGTTATCACATCCAAACACTGTTTTGGAACAAAATATGAGTTTTCAGTTCATTCTTCAAAAGTTGCACTTTTGCTCCAAGTTATGCTCAGAAACACTGTTTAGAGCGCTTACAGCGCCAGCAAACGCTGTTTTGAACGCCTTAATACAAGACTCACTACTTGTATGGAAATGGATGTGTAACATTACAAACATGATAAAACAGCTTGTTATCACATCCAAACACTGTTTTGGAACAAAATATGAGTTTTCAGTTCATTCTTCAAAAGTTGCACTTTTGCCCCAAGTTATGCTCAGAAACACTGTTTAGAGCTCTTACAACGCCAGAAAACGCTGTTTGAACGCCTTAATGCAAGCCTTACTACTTGTTAGGAAATGCATGTGTAACATTACAAACATGATAAAACAGCTTGTTATCACATCCAAACACTGTTTTGGAACAAAATATGAGTTTTCAGTTCATTCTTCAAAAGTTGCACTTTTGCCCCAAGTTATGCTCAGAAACACTGTTTAGAGCTCTTACAACGCCAGAAAACGCTGTTTTGAACGCCTTAATACAAGACTTACTACTTGTATGGAAATGAATGTGTAACATTACAAACATGATAAAACAGCTTGTTATCACATCCAAACACTGTTTTCATTCAAAATATGAGTTTTCTTTTCATTCTTGAAAAGTTGCACTTTTGCCACAAGTTATGCTCAGAAACACTATTTAGAGCTCTTACAGCGCCAGCAAACGCTGTTTTGAACGCCTTAATACAAGACTCACTACTTGTATGGAAATGGATGTGTAACATTACAAACATGATAAAACAGCTTGTTATCACATCCAAACACTGTTTTCATTCAAAATATGAGTTTTCTTTTCATTCTTGAAAAGTTGCACTTTTGCCACAAGTTATGCTCAGAAACACTGTTTAGAGCTCTTACAGCGCCAGCAAACGCTGTTTTGAACGCCTTAATACAAGACTCACTACTTGTATGGAAATGGATGTGTAACATTACAAACATGATAAAACAGCTTGTTATCACATCCAAACACTGTTTTCATTCAAAATATGAGTTTTCTTTTCATTCTTGAAAAGTTGCACTTTTGCCACAAGTTATGCTCAGAAACACTGTTTAGAGCTCTTACAGCGCCAGCAAACGCTGTTTTGAACGCCTTAATACAAGACTCACTACTTGTATGGAAATGGATGTGTAACATTACAAACATGATAAAACAGCTTGTTATCACATCCAAACACTGTTTTGGAACAAAATATGAGTTTTCTTTTCATTCTTGAAAAGTTGCACTTTTGCCCCAAGTTATGCTCAGAAACACTGTTTAGAGCGCTTACAGCGCCAGCAAACGCTGTTTTGAACGCCTTAATACAAGACTTACTACTTGTTTGGAAATGCATGTGTAACATTACAAACATGATAAAACAGCTTGTTATCACATCCAAACACTGTTTTGGAACAAAATATGAGTTTTCAGTTCATTCTTCAAAAGTTGCACTTTTGCCACAAGTTATGCTCAGAAACACTGTTTAGAGCGCTTACAGCGCCAGCAAACGCTGTTTTGAACGCCTTAATACAAGACTCACTACTTGTATGGAAATGGATGTGTAACATTACAAACATGATAAAACAGCTTGTTATCACATCCAAACACTGTTTTCATTCAAAATATGAGTTTTCTTTTCATTCTTGAAAAGTTGCACTTTTGCCCCAAGTTATGCTCAGAAACACTGTTTAGAGCGCTTACAGCGCCAGCAAACGCTGTTTTGAACGCCTTAATACAAGACTCACTACTTGTATGGAAATGGATGTGTAACATTACAAACATGATAAAACAGCTTGTTATCACATCCAAACACTGTTTTCATTCAAAATATGAGTTTTCTTTTCATTCTTGAAAAGTTGCACTTTTGCCCCAAGTTATGCTCAGAAACACTGTTTAGAGCGCTTACAGCGCCAGCAAACGCTGTTTTGAACGCCTTAATACAAGACTTACTACTTGTTTGGAAATGCATGTGTAACATTACAAACATGATAAAACAGCTTGTTATCACATCCAAACACTGTTTTGGAACAAAATATGAGTTTTCAGTTCATTCTTCAAAAGTTGCACTTTTGCCACAAGTTATGCTCAGAAACACTGTTTAGAGCGCTTACAGCGCCAGCAAACGCTGTTTTGAACGCCTTAATACAAGACTCACTACTTGTATGGAAATGGATGTGTAACATTACAAACATGATAAAACAGCTTGTTATCACATCCAAACACTGTTTTCATTCAAAATATGAGTTTTCTTTTCATTCTTGAAAAGTTGCACTTTTGCCCCAAGTTATGCTCAGAAACACTGTTTAGAGCTCTTACAACGCCAGAAAACGCTGTTTTGAACGCCTTAATACAAGACTTACTACTTGTATGGAAATGGATGTGTAACATTACAAACATGATAAAACAGCTTGTTATCACATCCAAACACTGTTTTCATTCAAAATATGAGTTTTCTTTTCATTCTTGAAAAGTTGCACTTTTGCCACAAGTTATGCTCAGAAACACTGTTTAGAGCTCTTACAGCGCCAGCAAACGCTGTTTTGAACGCCTTAATACAAGACTCACTACTTGTATGGAAATGGATGTGTAACATTACAAACATGATAAAACAGCTTGTTATCACATCCAAACACTGTTTTCATTCAAAATATGAGTTTTCTTTTCATTCTTGAAAAGTTGCACTTTTGCCCCAAGTTATGCTCAGAAACACTGTTTAGAGCTCTTACAACGCCAGAAAACGCTGTTTTGAACGCCTTAATGCAAGCCTTACTACTTGTTGGGAAATGCATGTGTAACATTACAAACATGATAAAACAGCTTGTTATCACATCCAAACACTGTTTTGGAACAAAATATGAGTTTTCAGTTCATTCTTCAAAAGTTGCACTTTTGCTCCAAGTTTTGCTCAGAAACACTGTTTAGAGCGCTTACAGCGCCAGCAAACGCTGTTTTGAACGCCTTAATACAAGACTTACTACTTGTATGGAAATGCATGTGTAACATTACAAACATGATAAAACAGCTTGTTATCACATCCAAACACTGTTTTGGAACAAAATATGAGTTTTCAGTTCATTCTTCAAAAGTTGCACTTTTGCTCCAAGTTATGCTCAGAAACACTGTTTAGAGCGCTTACAGCGCCAGCAAACGCTGTTTTGAACGCCTTAATACAAGACTCACTACTTGTATGGAAATGGATGTGTAACATTACAAACATGATAAAACAGCTTGTTATCACATCCAAACACTGTTTTCATTCAAAATATGAGTTTTCTTTTCATTCTTGAGAAGTTGCACTTTTGCCACAAGTTATGCTCAGAAACACTGTTTAGAGCTCTTACAGCGCCAGCAAACGCTGTTTTGAACGCCTTAATACAAGACTCACTACTTGTATGGAAATGGATGTGTAACATTACAAACATGATAAAACAGCTTGTTATCACATCCAAACACTGTTTTCATTCAAAATATGAGTTTTCTTTTCATTCTTGAAAAGTTGCACTTTTGCCCCAAGTTATGCTCAGAAACACTGTTTAGAGCGCTTACAGCGCCAGCAAACGCTGTTTTGAACGCCTTAATACAAGACTCACTACTTGTATGGAAATGGATGTGTAACATTACAAACATGATAAAACAGCTTGTTATCACATCCAAACACTGTTTTCATTCAAAATATGAGTTTTCTTTTCATTCTTGAAAAGTTGCACTTTTGCCCCAAGTTATGCTCAGAAACACTGTTTAGAGCGCTTACAGCGCCAGCAAACGCTGTTTTGAACGCCTTAATACAAGACTTACTACTTGTTTGGAAATGCATGTGTAACATTACAAACATGATAAAACAGCTTGTTATCACATCCAAACACTGTTTTGGAACAAAATATGAGTTTTCAGTTCATTCTTCAAAAGTTGCACTTTTGCCACAAGTTATGCTCAGAAACACTGTTTAGAGCGCTTACAGCGCCAGCAAACGCTGTTTTGAACGCCTTAATACAAGACTCACTACTTGTATGGAAATGGATGTGTAACATTACAAACATGATAAAACAGCTTGTTATCACATCCAAACACTGTTTTCATTCAAAATATGAGTTTTCTTTTCATTCTTGAAAAGTTGCACTTTTGCCCCAAGTTATGCTCAGAAACACTGTTTAGAGCTCTTACAACGCCAGAAAACGCTGTTTTGAACGCCTTAATACAAGACTTACTACTTGTATGGAAATGGATGTGTAACATTACAAACATGATAAAACAGCTTGTTATCACATCCAAACACTGTTTTCATTCAAAATATGAGTTTTCTTTTCATTCTTGAAAAGTTGCACTTTTGCCACAAGTTATGCTCAGAAACACTGTTTAGAGCTCTTACAGCGCCAGCAAACGCTGTTTTGAACGCCTTAATACAAGACTCACTACTTGTATGGAAATGGATGTGTAACATTACAAACATGATAAAACAGCTTGTTATCACATCCAAACACTGTTTTCATTCAAAATATGAGTTTTCTTTTCATTCTTGAAAAGTTGCACTTTTGCCCCAAGTTATGCTCAGAAACACTGTTTAGAGCTCTTACAACGCCAGAAAACGCTGTTTTGAACGCCTTAATGCAAGCCTTACTACTTGTTAGGAAATGCATGTGTAACATTACAAACATGATAAAACAGCTTGTTATCACATCCAAACACTGTTTTGGAACAAAATATGAGTTTTCAGTTCATTCTTCAAAAGTTGCACTTTTGCTCCAAGTTTTGCTCAGAAACACTGTTTAGAGCGCTTACAGCGCCAGCAAACGCTGTTTTGAACGCCTTAATACAAGACTTACTACTTGTATGGAAATGCATGTGTAACATTACAAACATGATAAAACAGCTTGTTATCACATCCAAACACTGTTTTGGAACAAAATATGAGTTTTCAGTTCATTCTTCAAAAGTTGCACTTTTGCTCCAAGTTATGCTCAGAAACACTGTTTAGAGCGCTTTACAGCGCCAGCAAACGCTGTTTTGAACGCCTTAATACAAGACTCACTACTTGTATGGAAATGGATGTGTAACATTACAAACATGATAAAACAGCTTGTTATCACATCCAAACACTGTTTTGGAACAAAATATGAGTTTTCAGTTCATTCTTCAAAAGTTGCACTTTTGCCCCAAGTTATGCTCAGAAACACTGTTTAGAGCTCTTACAACGCCAGAAAACGCTGTTTTGAACGCCTTAATGCAAGCCTTACTACTTGTATGGAAATGGATGTGTAACATTACAAACATGATAAAACAGCTTGTTATCACATCCAAACACTGTTTTCATTCAAAATATGAGTTTTCTTTTCATTCTTGAAAAGTTGCACTTTTGCCCCAAGTTATGCTCAGAAACACTGTTTAGAGCGCTTACAGCGCCAGCAAACGCTGTTTTGAACGCCTTAATACAAGACTTACTACTTGTATGGAAATGGATGTGTAACTACAAACATGATAAAACAGCTTATCACATCCAAACACTGTTTTCATTCAAAATATGAGTTTTCTTTTCATTCTTGAAAAGTTGCACTTTTGCCCCAAGTTATGCTCAGAAACACTGTTTAGAGCTCTTACAACGCCAGAAAACGCTGTTTTGAACGCCTTAATGCAAGCCTTACTACTTGTTAGGAAATGCATGTGTAACATTACAAACATGATAAAACAGCTTGTTATCACATCCAAACACTGTTTTGGAACAAAATATGAGTTTTCAGTTCATTCTTCAAAAGTTGCACTTTTGCTCCAAGTTATGCTCAGAAACACTGTTTAGAGCGCTTACAGCGCCAGCAAACGCTGTTTTGAACGCCTTAATACAAGACTCACTACTTGTATGGAAATGGATGTGTAACATTACAAACATGATAAAACAGCTTGTTATCACATCCAAACACTGTTTTCATTCAAAATATGAGTTTTCTTTTCATTCTTGAAAAGTTGCACTTTTGCCCCAAGTTATGCTCAGAAACACTGTTTAGAGCTCTTACAACGCCAGAAAACGCTGTTTTGAACGCCTTAATACAAGACTTACTACTTGTATGGAAATGGATGTGTAACATTACAAACATGATAAAACAGCTTGTTATCACATCCAAACACTGTTTTCATTCAAAATATGAGTTTTCTTTTCATTCTTGAAAAGTTGCACTTTTTGCCACAAGTTATGCTCAGAAACACTGTTTAGAGCTCTTACAGCGCCAGCAAACGCTGTTTTGAACGCCTTAATACAAGACTCACTACTTGTATGGAAATGGATGTGTAACATTACAAACATGATAAAACAGCTTGTTATCACATCCAAACACTGTTTTCATTCAAAATATGAGTTTTCTTTTCATTCTTGAAAAGTTGCACTTTTGCCCCAAGTTATGCTCAGAAACACTGTTTAGAGCTCTTACAACGCCAGAAAACGCTGTTTTGAACGCCTTAATGCAAGCCTTACTACTTGTTAGGAAATGCATGTGTAACATTACAAACATGATAAAACAGCTTGTTATCACATCCAAACACTGTTTTGGAACAAAATATGAGTTTTCAGTTCATTCTTCAAAAGTTGCACTTTTGCTCCAAGTTTTGCTCAGAAACACTGTTTAGAGCGCTTACAGCGCCAGCAAACGCTGTTTTGAACGCCTTAATACAAGACTTACTACTTGTATGGAAATGCATGTGTAACATTACAAACATGATAAAACAGCTTGTTATCACATCCAAACACTGTTTTGGAACAAAATATGAGTTTTCAGTTCATTCTTCAAAAGTTGCACTTTTGCTCCAAGTTATGCTCAGAAACACTGTTTAGAGCGCTTACAGCGCCAGCAAACGCTGTTTTGAACGCCTTAATACAAGACT